>NC_041401.2:88038232-88338232 GCF_900747795.2 Erpetoichthys calabaricus
ACATGGACAAAAACAATACATATGCAGCTTCATATATTAGATTGTTATATTACATTGCTTCCTTTTCCTTTTTATTACACATTCTTGATTTGTTTTTCCATTATTGTGCTGTATTAGTCTGTGAGAATGTACTTCTTGGGCTTAGTCACAAATAAATGTTAGCACAACTGAACATTAGGTAAACTCGCCATTGAACTCCAAACATGCTAGAATGCTAGAGCACTTCCTGTTTTACCCTCTGCATAACAGACTTTAAGCACAATACCAGCGCTTGCCATCTACAGAAATTTTCAGATGACTCGTCCATCATAGGCTATATTAATAATGGAGACGAGTCACAGCACAGGATGGTTGTGAAGGACTTTGTCTTGTGGTGTAGGGACAACAACTTGCAACTCAACATCAGTAAGACAAAAGAGCTGGTGGTGAACTTTAGGTATGCCAAGGAGCCTCTGAGACCTGTCACCATCTAGGGAGAGGATGTGGAAGTGGTACAGAGCTACAAGTACCTGGGGACTCACATAAACAACAAAGTGGACTGGTTTGACAACACAGTGGCACAGTGCAAGAAGGGCTAGAGAAGACTGTACTTGGTAAGGAGACTCCGTTCTTTTCATGTGTGCAGCAAGCTGCTGGAAATGTTTTAATCAGTCCATAGTAGCCAATGTGTTGTTCTAAACTATGGTCTCCTGGAGAAGCAATCTGAGCTCAAAAGAAGCACAATGCTGCCTAAACTTTTCATGAAAGCCTGCGCCATCACAGGACGAACCCCAGACACACTGGGAAGCTGTTGTGGAAAGGGAATGATGGGAAATTGCATACCATCATGAAAAGTTCTCTCCAGGAGGTGCTCTCTGGGAACACTTTTCACCACAGGCTCTTTCCTCCACAGTGTACTAAGAAGTGCTTCTGGGGGTCTTTTGTGCCCACTACTATCAAGCAATTTCATGTTTCGACCTGATGTGTATGCTGAACAATTCTTTAATACAAGGTAATTATAAAATTATTACTTGTGTTACGACTGTTTGTTGTTGTTGCAGTTATTTTATTGCTCTTGTGGTGATATTGTAAGTAGAACAACCTAGAACATTTCCAAGCATTCAAACCTGGTCCATTCATGGACCTTCTGGATACAACATTTAATAAAATAAGTGAATAAGTGCAATAAGAAAAATTAAATGACCAGTGAGTTTAAAATTAAGCATTTAGGAATTATAAGCAGGTAGTGTAGTATGGTAGATAATTTTCCGAGCGGTTCTGAAGGTGATGTTCTCTCCATCAGATACGAGCACAAACCCACATCAAAGAGGATTTTGGTTTGCTGAGGGGAAAAAAAAAAAAAAAAAAGGTAGCCATAACAATTCACTTCACAACTCGGTCAGCCGCCACTCATCACATGACAGGGTGTATTGCTTAGCAGGTCTTAATATCCCCATCAATTACTTACAGCAATGGAAGATGTTGTCCAGACATCTTCAAGTCTCCAAGTCAAAAGGGTATTATTGTCACCGTAAAGAGATCTAAATTTTCACTTATTATGCTGAAATGCTGGGATATATGCATGTGGTGTGAGGGCCAATGCAGCTTTGACTCCAACATCCAAGCCATATCTCCATAACATTTCTTTTCCAAGGTGTGTATCCTGATGTAGAGACCTACCATTTATGGCAATTCAGTAAAAAAGCAATGAAAATGAACGAGGTCTGTCAAGATGAGGACACAATCCGAATGTGTTAATTGGAAAGGAGTAGATGTGCACTTATCAAACAGCCTCATCAACTTCAAACTAGGGGTGGGTTAGGGGGGATTCAAGGGGGGGTGGGGTGAAACAAAGCATATTGACCAAGCTGTGCAGCTTTGCTTATTGCCAGCTTGGCAGAAGAGCTGAGCATATGGGCCCAAGTTTGGCTTCACACAGGTGCCTGCTGTGACTTAACTGGGTGTGGACAGAAAAACTGTAAAATAGGTCACGATGACAAGATGGGCCATATGGGCTGGAATGTGAGGCTGCAGCTTAAATAATTCATGCACATTGATTTGAGGTGAAAAGTATCACGGTATTGGTTCCAGGTTGCAAAAACTGTGACTACGAAGAACTAAACAGAACAGATAACAGTGATGGGATGACTTTTTCCCCCCCCCCCCTGATGACAAGCATATGTTTTTTCTTCACAACCATCTGTTTCTAAATGTTTACCCTGGCTACAGGTATTGCCTTGCCACAACAAACACACAACCCCTGCATCAGAGCCATGACTAATTTACATGGGACGTCAACTGCTGTAAGCAACCCCATGAACTTTATTGTTCATGCTCGTTTTTATTCTGCCAAGTCCTACACCCTCGGCAGCCAACATATTTCCATACTGTCCAACAAAGAGAGCTTTTGTTGTCACTAATTGGGAGATCAGAGGCAGCTGCATGCTGAGAATGAGGACATAAGCATTATCTGTAAAACAGTACAGCATGACAATGGTTCCTGATTAGAATATAAAACAGACATTCAGAGGGCCCTTCACCTAATCCCAGCAGCTGCCGCTGTTGTGAGCTGCGTCCTTCACACCACGAGTGTCACCCGCCTGTTGGCCCAGTGGTCTAAGTATGAAGAAACAAAAAAAAAAAAAAAAAGAACGGCCACAACACAAAGTGATTAAAGAAACGTGCCTTCAAGTTAGAACAAAGGCTGGCAGGCACCACAAGGGACAGTCCACTGAAAGCCATCCGGTGACAGCAGAGCTGGATGAAGTGTGCCGGTTTGTCGGCGTGCTCCACTTTGAAAGGCTTCCAGAGTCTCTCAACATACAGACAGAGAAATTTCCTGAGCCATAATTGAAAATGACAACATTTATGTCCACATCAATGTCAAAAATGAATTCTGTAGTCAGAAAGATGACAGACAAAGCCTATAGAATGGGACAGAAAACAACAGCAGCTTGTAGCGGGAATCAACATTATAAATTTCAAGTACGTCTGCAGTTTGGGAAAACATCTTGTCTTCCCCAATGCCATGCCAGAAGCAAAGAGTCAAGTGCAAATCAGCAGGTTGAGTTCAGTACACTGTTCTTGAATACCACCCTATTTACCTTGCAATGTAAATCTGCAAATCAGTAATCATAATCTATCAGCTAAAACGTGGCTCACACATTAGCTTTGCAACTTACATTCCTTCTGTGAAGCCCCCAGCTCTAAGACACTCCCTTGCTTCTTTCAACCTCATCAAATTTATTCATTTCGTTTGTATGGCACTCTTCACTGAGTATATGTTTAGAGCACAGTGAGAAATCTACAGATAAAAATAAAAATAAACTTTAATCAGTTAGTTAGTCCTATGTGATGAAGCTGGCTACATTGTGAAAGACAGATTCACCTCAGGGTCAACCTCTATGCCAGCACAGAAAAATGGACAAACAGGGTGAATGGATGGAAGTTGGACAGACGCATGAATAGTCAGATGGACAGTAAATGAACATAATCACAGCTTTCTTCTGATGGCTTTAATTAGGACATATTATTTTTTTCACTGTGCAAATTATAAGGCACCATATAAAAAAGGTTAACTGATTGAGCAATGGTGTCCTGTCCAGGAAATTGATCCTACCTTGAGTCCTATGCCAGCTGGGATAGGCTACAGCAGTCCCCCACAGCCCTGTTCAGGAATACGCGGGTTAGAAAATGATTGGGCTGACTGAGTGTTGATTAATGAATGGTGGATAAAGATGCAGCCTTAGACTTTCAGAGCCTTACATTCAAACCCTGAACTGAGAGTGGTCTGTGTGGCATTTGGCTGTTTCCTCTGGGTGGGTAAAGGTCTTTTCTAGGACCCCTAATTTTCTTCTGACAGCGGTAAGTTTTGTGTGTTATGGTAACTTAAAAATGGCTCTGTGTGAGTAACTTTGTCTGGCACTCTTTCTAGGATTGGTTCTTTTCTTACATACTATGCCATTAGGAGAGCCTTGGGCACCCTGTGATCCAGTACTGGAAAAAGCTGGTTCAGAAAATAAATGAATGAATGTAGTGGCCTCTATTGACACCCGGGTGTCATATCATACCCGAATAAAGATAATCATCACCTTCATAGATAATCATCTAGGCCTCACTGGAATACTTGTTAGAAGACTAACAGAAAATATTGTTCAGCTTCCAGTGATGGATGTCCAACTGTTTTTTTCAGTTTTTACGAATATTTTTTTACTTGTATGTATAATATTGGGCAGCACTGTGGCCGAGTACTTCTGCCACACAGCCTCAGAATCTTGGATTTAAATCCTGGCCCAGTTTTTCTCACTGTTATAAAGAGTCTGCACATTCCCCAAACTTCTGTCTGCACTGATTCTGAAATACACTGGTGTTCATCATAAGGTTAGGCCATTCCAAAGGACATTGAACTAAAAAAGGAAGAAATAGACACATTCCAAAAGACGGAAGTTACAAAAATCTAGGTAAAGCACTACTTAATCATCTAGCGTCTGTACGCCATAATAAGGCACATTACAAAGACAATATAATAATATTGAAATAAAGAGTTCATATGGTGGGTCAGAGGTGGCATGCAGACTGCCAAACTTACGATTCAAAGACCAATGCCTTAGGTCTCTGAGCCACACTGCCAACCAATGAACTACATAGGAAAGGATTTTCTGAAAGATATTCTGAAAAGATGATGAATGATCACAGAGAAATGGTGGTTTCATTTGAAACTTTTGTTATATATTTTCCACGAACTGGACCATCATAAAAACTCTGGCCAGTACAAAGCAATTAATTATTCAACTAATCAGTTTTATTAAGTGTTAATAAATAAACTTATAAGTTCTGAAAAATCCAATATAGAACAAGGGAAAAAAATACAAATGTAAATCCATCCATCCATCCATTATCCAATTCGAACACAGGGTCACGGGGGTCTGCTGGAGCCAATCCCAGCCAACACAGGGCACAAGGCAGGAACCAATCCCAGGCAGGGTGCCAACCCACCGTAACACACCCACACACCAAGCACACACTAGGGCCAATTTAGAATCGCCAATCCCACCTAACCTGCATGTCTTTGGACTGTGGGGAGGAAACTGGGGCGCCCGGAGGAAACCCACGCAGACACGGGAGAGAACATGCAAACTCCATGCAGGGAGGACCCGGAAGCGAACCCAGATCCCCAGATCTCCCAACTGCGAGGCAGCAGCGCTACCCACTGCGCCACCGTGCCGCCCAAATGTAAATCCAAAATTCAAAATACTGTAGTGTCAAACATGTGGGTATATATTGTTTTCATTTGAAGGGACTGATTTAAAAGGTTACACAGGGGAAGGATTTCCATTAGACAAAGTCTCATGTCAGTTTTCCTCTTCTGAATCTCAGAAATGATTTGCAAGCATGTTCTGGACTCTGCCCTTAGCCCCGGCTCTTCAATTCTAGGGCATAAAATCTCCTTTAAAAAACATTGCACCATTCAAAAACAAATCTTAGAGGAAGACACATAGATGTAACCGGAATTAATATATTTGTTTTGCTCAATTTACAGCAGATTAAATGGGGTTAGTATATAGTCCCCCAATTCTTTATGTGTTCTTTGTAATTACTTTACAATAGAAATTCAAAAGTAAACAACAAAATAAAAAAATTCTAAGAAGTTAACCAGAAACAAAGGACTAACCAAAACACCTTTGATTAACAAAGCCAAAAGTCCAACTTCTAAAAGTCAAAGCCAAAACTAAATCATCAGAAGACTGGAAGACTAATAAAAGCTAAGGAGACAAAGGGAAGCAGAAAAAGTTAATGGCACTGCACTGAGGCAGTAGCCCTAAATAGTCTCAATGTTGTACGGAAACACTAATTAAAGCATCTGGGACTTGTGCAATGAAATATAAATCCAAGGTTTATATTTAGATTACATTTTGCCTGAAGAAGGGGCCTGATAGATAGATAGATAGATAGATAGATAGATAGATAGATAGATAGATAGATAGATAGATACATAGATAGATAGATAGATAGATAGATAGATAGATAGATACTTTATTAATCCCAAGGGGAAATTCACATACTCCAGCAGCACCTTACTGATACAAAAAACAATATTAAATTAAAGATTGATAATAATGCAGGGTAAAAACAGACAATAACTTTTATATAATGTTAACGTTTAACCTCCCGGGTGGAATTGAAGAGTCGCATAGTGTGGGGGAGGAATCGATTTCCTCAGTCTGTCAGTGGAGCCAGGACATTGACAGCAGTCTGTCGCTGAAGCTGCTCCTCTGTCTGGAGATGACACTGGTTAGTGGACGCAGTGGATTTTCCATAATTGAATAGGAGCCTGCTGAGCGCCCATCGCTCTGTACAGATGTCAAACTGTCCAGCTCCATGCCTACAATAGAGCCTGCCTTCCTCACCAGTTTGTCCAGGCATGAGGTGTCTTTCTTCTTAATGCTGCCCTCCCCAGCACACCACTGCGTAGAAGAAGGCGCTCGCCACAACCGTCTGATAGAACATCTGCAGCATCTTATTGCAGATGTTGAAGGACGCCATGCCTTCTAAGGAAGTATAACCGGCTCTGTCCTTTCTTACACAGAGCATCAGTATTGGCAGTCCAGTCTAATTTATCATCCAGCTGCACTCCCAGGTATTTATAGGTCTGCACCATCTGCACACAGTCCCCTCTGATGATCATGGGGTCCATGAGGGGTCTGGGCCTCCTAAAATCCACCACCAGCTCCTTGGTTTTGCTGGTGTTCAGGTGTAGGTGGTTGAGTCGCACCATTTAACAAAATCATTGATTAGGTCCCTATACTCCTCCTCCAGCCCATTCCTGATGCAGCCCACGATAGCGAGTGTCATCAGCGAACTTTTGCACGTGGCAGGACTCCGAGGTTGTATTGGAAGTCCGATGTATATAGGGCTGAACAGGACCGGAGAAAGTACAGTCCCCTGCGGCGCTCCTGTGTTGCTGACCACAATGTCAGGACGTGCAGGTTCCCAAGACGCACATACTGAGGTCTGTCTTTAAGATAGTCCACGATCCATGCCACCAGGTATGAATCTACTCCCATCTCTGTCAGCTTGTCCCTAAGGAGCAGAGGCTGAGGTTGAGTTGCCTCGAAAGCTTGCCATATTGTAATCTTTCTAGTTAGCCAATGAAAGGTGTCATTTTGCTTAACTCTCTCCCACAATCCAGATTTCAAAATTCAAATAGTGTCAAACGTGTGGGTATAGATTGTTTTATTTGTAAGGACCTGATTTAAAGGGTGCACATGGGGAAGGATTTGGATATGACAAATGTCTCATGTCCTTTTTCTTCTTCTGGGTCTCAGTCTAATAATAGTCTCACCTTTCCACTGTCAACGATGGTAATACAGTCAATGAGACAAAGAGAGGAATAAATTCATCTAACAAAAAGAATAATTATCATTTACAGAACAATCAAACAGTGCTAAAACTGAATGTCTTGGAAAAACACAGAATACACAAAGAAAGCAAAAACTAAAATCTTAGGGTGAGACCCAAATGAAAATGTAACACCTTACAATTATAATGATCTCAAAGGAACCACATATGTTTTTTCAAAGAAGGATTGGTGGGCCAGCAAGTCCAGAAGCATTACCACCTTAGAGAGTGTGAACCCCAAGTTGAATCTGAGGCCGAGATGGAGCTTCAGTATCCTCACAGGTTAACAATCAGGTATGGCGGATATGTGGAAGTGTATTGTGTACCTAGCATGTCCCCCAGGGATATGTGCCTCTTGCTGTCACTATAGGATCTGGTATCCCCAATCTAGGTAGAAAGACCTGTAAAAACAGATGGTAAAAAATAAAGTTACCACCTTGACAGCTTCATGTATTAAATTCTGATTTCACCATACTCTCCTCAACAACAGGGCGCTAAGAAATGCAGCCCCACAGACCCCAGCACAACCGACATAGATTCAACATGCATGGAAAATGTAGCACTTAAAAAGCACAATCACTATAACCTTTAAGAAATGCAAATCCAGTGCAGGATATACATTTAACTCTTAATAACATCAAGGCTAAACTCTGGATAAAGATACTCAGATGATATTAAGACACTTAAGTAGCACATACAGTATGGTTACTGCTCCCAAACACTCTCCTGAGCTCCTTAATTAACTTATTAAGAGATTTGTAAAACAATAAAATGACATAAGTAAACTTTGTATGTCTATGCCTACAGTGGATCTGTCTGCTTATGAAATTGCCAAAGCAGATTAAATGGCTAATTCCTCCCAAAACTCCTTTAGAGGATAAGGTTTTCGTTTGTGGGGGGTCACAAAACTTCAGCTGCAGCCAGGACTTGTCACTGTGATAGCAAACAGATTGTTCAGCAACTTAATATTATCAGCTTTCCTCACACTATGAGCAATTACTTCTCTTAATCATGTCCTGGGTGCCTCATAGGGTGAAGTGAGGGCACGATCAGAAAAACCTGGTTATCCGTGTTCAAGGGCCGCACTTTAAGGAGGAGGATGAGAGTAAGTGTTGCATTGGGTTATACGTTTCTAATAGAGCCCTTCAACATTTCATTAGCATGGAAATAATGAGAATTATTCATCCACTAATTCCCCCTTTCAAATTCAGACCATTAGAAGACACCCAAAGAAGTTCAAAGAAAACAAAAATCTGATTTTGGGTTTACAAAACATAATTATATAAGACTGCTCAGTGACATTCAGTGGCACTAGTGTCTGTAGCTCTTTGCACAGATAGAATAGTCCAGATTTCTTAACAAAAATATGGTATGTTGTTACTATACTATATTATCAGCATTTCACTTTGTGTTTAATTGCATGTGTGTGTGACAAACTAGTGTTCAGTTATAGAAAGCTCCTACTTTGTGCCCAGTCCTTGCTGACTGGAATTAAATAGACAAGTTTTATTCGACATATTGTTTAATTACATCTTATATTAAAATTAAAAAGCAGGAAATGGTTAAAATTTAACAACAAAAAAGTGACCTGCAAATAATAAATGGTTCCTAGAACAGAGCAAAGAAATGATTAATTAGTTCAGGAGCACAAATACCTGTAGGCCGGGGCTCATTTGTATTGGCAACTCTACCAGGATTAGCGATACAAGGGGAACTACACTGAGGGTCACATCATACAGATGCCGAATGGGAGCTGACTGACCGCAGAAGGCGAGAAGGCGGCAGTGGTAGAAGTATCGTCAACAACGGTGAAATTCTTACTTGCATATGTGACCAACCTGCAACACATCACCACTCTCCAGTGCCATGATAACAAGAATGTAATACTACAGGGATATTTTGAGAAAGGCAAAGGGACACAGATGTCAGGAATGGGTACTGATGTCATGAAGTCTCTGCCAAAAGATAACAGTCAAATGAGGCTGGGCAAAAATGCCTCCAGGCTGGGCTGCCATGAAAGGTTATAGATGTTATGATTTTCAGGACTTTGATCGGTTCTTCTAGGCTTCAGAATTTGTTGATATTGACATTATGGACCATTTTCTACGTTTTTCAATTTGAAGATTCTAAATAATTGACTATTTTAGTTATTATGTATTGTTTTTTAGCGCTATCAAAATTAGTTTGTCTGGGATTTGCTGCAACACCAGCTTCTGGTCCAGCTGGTCATTACATGACAGCCAGTTTTCAGGTCGTGTGTCCCTGAAGTTGCATCATTAGAGTCACTACATATAAGCCAGTTCTGCACTGTGATACTTCGTCCGAGATTATAGATACATTCTTAAATATTTAAGAGTGTAATTTATAGCAAATTAGTGTTTGTATTTAGATTTTGGTTGATATTCTAGTTTTGATTAGAGGTCAGGTTGATTCATTGGTTTACGCATTTATGTTTCATCCTCTGACCTGTCATTTTCTGCCCTAGTGGCTGCTTCCGTCCACCTCTTAGCAGTAGTGATGATTAACTGTTGTTGCTTTATCGTTATGAAGAAAGTTGCCCATTCCAAACTGTAGTGGCATTCTAGCCAGCACCTACATTCTAAGCAGTGTGCCATTTAAAAAAAAGTTGTCTTCATTTGCTAATAAGATGGTCGTCAGCATCTCATATTGTCTCATACTACCCTTCTAGTCAAGTTGTAACAGTTAATTTATTCTTGCGTAGACTACTAAACGTACCTTATAATTCATTATTTATTGACTACTTATCTGCTTACTCTAAATTGTATTTTTGTTTTCTTTGAAAATAAACCTTGTGCTCTACACAAGGACATGGTATAAAATATACACTGATAGACTAAAGGGCATGGTGGAAGTCATTGCTGTAAATGCCCAACTCCAGACCATGCAGTGTTGGATTCATTGCAAGTTACTTGACAATTCAAAGACAGCACCACTGTTGTGATCTTCACTCTGGAACATGAGGAATGGTTTTTGTTTAGGTTTTAATTATATTTCACTTATTTTGGAGTGTTTCTCAGTTGAAATGCCGTGCCATTTATAGGCTAGTTCTGCGGATGCTGCATTATTGTTAAAGGTTGTTTGTGGTCATGTGCTTTGTGAGTGATGTTACTTCATAAATGCCATTTAAGAAGATAGCAATGTAATGTTAGTGCCAATGCTTTGAATGAAAACTCCTCAAAAAGCCAACTGAATTCATGTTTACTATTTAGGGTGACTAGACATTTAAATAGCAAGGCCCTTTCATCCATCCATCCATTTTCCAACCCGCTGAATCCGAACACAGGGTCACGGGGGTCTGCTGGAGCCAATCTCAGCCAACACAGGGCACAAGGCAGGAACCAATCCCGGGCAGGGTGCCAACCCACCGCAGAGATGATGCTTTTCCATTCTTATTTTCCTGGTTTTGACTCTCTAGCCAAGTGGCTGCAGATTTCAATTCCAGCAGCTTTCTTAATTAATGACAAATTATAGCCACTAATTTGACTTAATTGTGTTTGAAGTCAATTAAAATTAAGTCAAATATTGCCCTGCAATTTAAAAGGCATGTCTATGAACTTGACCAGTCAGTACACCCTTCTTTAAAACAAGGTCTTATCTTTGGCAGATATTTTTTTTTTCTTTTTTTCCCAAATGGGAGCATTAGAGCTTGTGAACTATAAGCTGGACTTTGGGAGAGATAGGAGAAGATGGACCAGGCAATCTTTTCTATCGAGACAAAACAAAAAGCTAAATTCTTGGGACAGAAATTATTTTTAAAAAGTATATTCTTTTTGACACCTCACTCTTGGTGTCTAACACCTGATGTTTGCTCAGTGGCAAAAAAGCATCCCCATTACCCAGTATGAAGCTATAGCAGTACTGGATAACAATTGTG
The DNA here is from genome assembly GCF_900747795.2 of Erpetoichthys calabaricus. Lineage (NCBI taxonomy): Eukaryota > Metazoa > Chordata > Cladistia > Polypteriformes > Polypteridae > Erpetoichthys > Erpetoichthys calabaricus. Next base: position 88,049,505 of record NC_041401.2, read on the forward strand.
GAAAAAATTGCCTAAAATAATCTTAAATGGCAGCAGACACTAACAAATGTAACAACATTCATCAACCTCTTAATCCAATTCAGGCTTGCTTGGGGTCTGTGGCCTATTATAGCATCATTAGGCACAATGCAGAACCTGCCCTAGAATGGACACCAATCCATCACAAGGGCCAGGCATACACACCCTCACAATTTAGTACCTCCAGGTAACCTAATGTGCAGGTGTGTTTAGGATTTGAGTAAACGTTCAGTACCTCAGGAAAATGCCACATAGACATTAGGAGAACATGCAAACTCCATGCAAGAGTCAGGTCGGAATTCAAACTCAAGGCTCTGGATTTATAAGGCAGCACCAGTGCTAAACAATGTAGATCTATGCAATCCTGGTTCAGAAAGTGAATGGATTTGCATTGCTTGGTCTCAATAAGGCTATTTAGTCCATAAGGAATAAACACAACAACAACAACAGCAGCACTTTCTCATTCAGCTATCCATCATCCATCCACCAATCCCGGGCAGGGTGCCAACTCACCGCAGGACACACCCACATACCAAGCACACACTAGGGACAATTTAGAATCGCCAATCCACCTAACCTGCATGTCTTTGGACTGTGGGAGGAAACCCACGCAGACACGGGGAGAACATGCAAAACTCCACGCAGGGAGGACCCGGGAAGCAAACCCAGGTCTCCTAACTGAGAGGCAGCAGCGCTATCCACTGTGCCACCATGCCGCCCCTCATTCAGCTAGTAAAACGTAAACAACAGATTGATAAAATGTTGCTTGTGTGTGCCGTGCCCAAATTTTAGATACACTTCCATGACTGTCAAAGACAGTGTTGCTTTTGGATCGCGAGGCAAGCAGAGAAGCCAATTTGTCTAATCAAGGTGGTCCATTAATCCCAGCGCACTTCGATCTCCTTTGTCAAGAGATTTTGGCTCAGTGTGGCTTTATCTTCTCATATACATCTTTGTCTGCTCACTATTTTACCAAAGGCAGATTAGATGTCTAATTCCTCAAAAACCTTTTAGCTGATAGATTTTTTCCCCCCAATTTTTGGTTTGTAAAAACTTCGATCAGGGCCAAAAACAGACAGATTATAGAGGATGAGGGTCAACTTTGTACACTAACACCTTTTAAATACCCCAAATTGACCCAAGCCACCAACTCCCCCAAGGCAGCAGGCAGGCTGCCATTAGGAAGAATGTCATTCTTGCTACTCAACACCTTCACAATTTATGAAACAGTTCACAGAATAAAATAAATAAATAAATAAATAAATAAAATGGTGCACCAGAAGGGGAATCATTCGTTGTTTTACTCTCAGGAGGCGCTCGTCTCCTCATATGTCCCTCATTTCATTGTGAGCCCAGCTGTAAGCCGCCAAGGCTGGAGGCAAGACAGTTTAGTGAGGGGGAATAATTCTATCAGCTTTGCTGGGGGCCATTCTCGGCTTTTCTTCCATTCCTGCAGTTGGCATGTCTGTTTCAGAGAGCAGATATAATAGTCAGCCAGTGAAGACATTTCATGATGTTAAAGGCAAAGGTAAAGAAAAGGAAGGAGAAAATTTGTTATTTGACAGAATAATTAAGTGAATAAAAACAGAGCTTTTCTGTGTCTCCACATGCTCGTCAGGATTGCCTTTTGAAAGTACTGATGTACAGCTTATTACCTTGAATCAAACACGTAACATTAATTTTAGATAGCACCTTTCTATGGTAACCAGCATTCCAAGGCACAGTACACAGCTATAATTAATTAGATGCATTTAGTACAAGGTAGTACTAACTGTTTGTCCATTGAATCAAGTGATGATGTCCACTTCTGTCTTTATCTGTGAGTTGGCTGAATAGACCTATCCTGGACCTACAAGTTCTATTATAGATTGGATACGTATATATGGTAGTGTGTTCCTCATGAGTCACCCCTGCTGTCTCCTAGCTGCCCTTTCCTCCTCCGGCATATGTACCCTATCTAAGCACATCTGCCACCAGGTGTTACGGTCAGTAGCAACCTGCTCCAGGTCCGCAGGCCTGATTTTGCAAATGATCTTCAACTGATCCTTATAGCACCTCCTCTGCCCTTCAGCAGAATGTTGTCCACGATGTAGTTGGCGATATAGCACTCTGCAGGGTAGGAGATTTGGGGGCATCCTTACCACATCTCCCAACCATTGTAGCTGATGCTGGGTGATCTTGGCCTCAGTACCTCTGCACTGCAGTATTTCACAGTGAGGCAAACAATCATGCCAGGTAATTCCCAAGATGCACTGCATATATGGAAGTGCTCCAGAAACTTGTGGCAACTTGTACTAAATCTGTGAAGCTTGGGTAATTTACAAGGTATGTCAACTGGCTCATTCAGGGTCACACAGTATGTCAAGGACAAGGACTGAACCAGCACCCTCGTGGTTGAAGATCAAATGCCACAGCCACTCAGCCATGTTATCTGGAATTAACGGCCAACCTTCTGTTATTCTAGGAAGAAAATATGTAATGCCAGCCTACTATCTATCCATCCATATACTGAACCCATTCATTCATTCCCTAAGCCATAAACATTTTTGCATATATGATTTAATAATTCAATACAAAACAAAAACATTTTCTATCAAGACCATGAAAATGAAATTTATTTTTATATGTCATCCTTTAAGTTGAACCTCACCTTACACCAAATGCATCTAACATGGCCACTAGCTCAGCACTATCCTCAGACAAATAAGCTTGTGAGAAAATATTTGACTGAACAAATGAACTACACTAAGTTCAGGCTACATAAAGCCACAAAATTAGGCACAACTGCAAGGGTCTGCTCACAGTTATTTATTTAGGTAGGAATAAATCTGTGTAGTATAATGGTTAGTGCTGCTGCCCCACCACGCCACAGGGCTAAGTTTGAGGCCCAGTTATTTCATGTGTGTGTGCCTAGGCATAATCTGGGTATTAGGATGCCAGACCACAGCAAATAAAATATATCTCTAAATTCCTCCCTGCAGAAGAAAAGCAAGGCACAGAGAAAGAAGAGATGGATGAATGTGTACTTCTGGTAACAAAAACATAAATCAAAACTGCCCTGCCACCACTCTTTATTTTATAAAAATGTATAAGACAGAGTTTTTATAATTTATTTGTTAAATGTCCTCATTTGGTAAAAATGCTGTAAATCTGAAATTGAAATAATACTTACAAATGACCTGCGGTGGGTTGGCACCCTGCCCGGGATTGGTTCCTGCCTTGTGCCCTGTGTTGGCTGGGATTGGCTCCAGCAGACCCCCGTGACCCTGTGTTCGGATTCAGCAGGTTGGAAAATGGATGGATGGATGGACTTACAAATGACATAATTAACTAATATGGACAGATTGTACCTTCTGGGGGCCTTCAGGTTATTATAGATGCAAGCAAAATGTCACTCCAAAATAATGTTTTCATGAATACAATCAAATTTTTCTCTGTATTGTCCATACACATACAGTGCCCTCTATAATGTTTGGGACAAAGACACATTTCCTTGATTTAAACATCTGCTCCAGCATAAAATTACAAATCAAACAAATCAGATGTGATTAAAGCGCCCATTGCAGGCTTTCATTTAAGGGTATTGGAGGGCACTGTAGATATAGTACACAGTGTTTACATGGAACTGGAAATTTGTCCAGTTTGACTCTGGGTGCCAATTTCAAACCATAAGGAACTGAACCCTTATTAATTCAGTTTCTGCACTTTAGCTTTTTGGCCACCACCATGTGGAGTTGAAAGCGGAAGGACAGTGTAATCAAACGTAGGTAGCTGTTAAAGGTTAAATTGACTGGCATATTTAAGAATGGTAGATTTCTGTCAGAATTACAATTTTTGTCTATTCAGAAGTCTGTTTTTAATCTCTGTGTGCATACTAATTGTGTCTTTATGATTGTGAATTATTAATAACATTATTTGTAGTTTCTTTATGCTATTTGCTTTTCTATTTTTCTTTATTATAGGCACAATTCTGTGTTTATTTTTCATGGTACTGTCCTTACTGTTTATGGTAATCATGTCTGTTGCCAATCATGTGGATATGGTTTGACATAACCATATTGTCAACATTAAAGATGACAGCATGCAGCAGTCATTGTCCAAGTTTTTGGATTTAAATAAAAACAAATGGTGATACATCTCTTTGATATTTTTCTGGTAAAATTTATGTTAGTTACGGTTTTGATCCGGGGTTTTTGCCTATGTGACTCTGACAGTTGTTTCACACTTTGAGAGACTGATTGATCTTGTACTTTTTTGGTATGCATTTTTGTCCTGTTTTCTTGACTTTTTTTGTTTTGCCCTCAAAATTCTCCATTTTCCTGATTCAAAGAATGGAGTGGAGGATATAATTGTCTACCTGCTCCATAAGGCTTATTCTCACCTGGACAAAGCTGGCAGCACTGTGAGAATTATGTTGTTTTTTCATTTCTCCAGTGCCTTCAATGCCATCCGGCCATCCCTGTTAAGTGGTAGGCTCAGAAATATGCAGATGGATGAGCCTATAATGTCTTGGATAATGGACTCTCTGTTGGGCAGAGCACATTTTGTGAGTCTCAAGCACTGTGACTCTGATATGGATGTAAGCAACACTGGAGCAGCACAAGGAACAGTCCTGTCTCTTTTTCTCTTCACTATGTACACCTCAGACTGTAAATATAATACTGGGTCATATCGCTTGCAGAAATCCTCAGATGATTCTGCACGTATGGGGTGTATTGATAAGGGGGATGAAACAGAGTATATGAATCAGGCAGAGAACTTTCTTTCTTTATACAAAGAAAATTGTCCGCAACTTAACATCAGCAAAACCAAGAAATTGATTATTGACTTTTATCATACCAAAGAGCCTCTATGTCCACTTACTGTTCAGGGACTGGATGTACAGGTGGTGTACTCTTACAAGTACTTGGGGGTCTACAGTACATTAATGGCAGTTTGGACTGGTAGTCATTCTAGTGTGTTTTCATATCCATGTGTGTGTGTATTATATAATAATCTATTTATGTACAGTATTTATTATTTAAAGAACTTTGTAAAAATCCACATTTCCCACTGGGGAACATTAATTTAAAACAAGAGACTAGGGAACAAAAATTAGCAGAGATGCAAAAAATGTGATTAAAGAAAGTTGAGGGCACAAAGGCTTTTGAAAAAGGTGCAGTGCAGTGGTGACACATGGGATATTCTCAAATGTGGGATGGACAACAACACTAAACTTTATTTATACTGATTCGGAAAGGTCATCCACAAGAACATTATTACTTCAGGATATCCTCAGAAAGGCAGACTAAATTGTTTCTGATTAGAGGGAATGCATTGGTCAGAGGACAACGGCTGGATCTCAACACAGTAAGCTGACTGGATTCTGCCACTCCATCCAAGAGTTTGTCTCTAAGACGTATGCATTTTCTGAAACCAGGCTGTCTATTAAAAGGCTACAGCTCCTTGCAGCCATATGTTTGTAGTACTGGGATTCTGCACACTCTGGATGGAGTGCTAGTTCACCACAAGGACACACACTCTCTCTCACAAATTCACAGGTTAATATGAGAGAAAGTGAAAGAGCCCACAAAAAACGAAGAACAAATGGAAGAGGAGTGTCCATGGACGGTTTTGAACAGATGTCAGTAAAGACTGTGCCATCCCAACTGCAGAAGAGGACACTGATTCCACGATAACAAAAACCAAGAAAGTGAGTGTAAAACAATTAACATCATTTGTTGTGTCCAAGATTGCAAAAAAATATATAAGTGCCAAACAAGAGTTAGGAACTGCTTTTAATGGGCATGACTTCACTTTGTAGACATAATTAGTTATAGGTGCCTTCCTTTTCAAAAATAATTAGGATTTTAAAAGTAGCCTGGGTTCAGGTCTGAAAGCCCTTCAAGACAGTAAATGAGAGAATGCATGACATTTTAAATTTGCTTGAGTGTAATCAGCAATTATTTTATACGTGCTTAAATGCTAGGGCCTATAATGAATTAAAGGCAAGATCCATGTATAGGCCACTGCACCATGTTTGCATAATAATGAGGCCCAGTCTTGTGGAAAATATATGCCAAGCCGAAATTAGTACAGTTTTAGCAATCTGCTCAAGACAAAAGGCAGGCACTCGCGTGGCAGAGACATCTTTATTAACCACACTGATGAATTTGATGAACATATGACAGTAACTAAATCATAAACCGTTTGCACAAATACACTGACTGTGCCTGGCCTGTGATGCACGGCTTGACGCAGCTTTTCGAGGCTTTACTCAAATTGAGGTCAGGCTGGTGTCCAGGAAGATGCATTAAGGGAGAACTTTGCCAAATGCTTAGATAGATAGATAGATAGATAGATAGATAGATAGATAGATAGATAGATAGATAATTTACTTAACATTTATTCACCTAGCAGATTCTTTTGTCCAAAGACAAAACATAATCAAGTCATCATTAGTTAAAGATTGTTTTTGAAACAATGTTACAAGACTACGATAAAAAAAATTGCGCAAAGCAAGTGCAAAATGCTCTAAACCTTATAAGTAACCAACTGTTAACCATTAGATACGGTCTGATCTTTTAGATGTTATAAACAATGAATCCACATTACCGAGAGACTGCTGTGATGATATAAGCGAAAACTAGCTCGCCTTCAGTTTTATGCAAAAGGTTAAATGCTAACTTGGTAAGTACTGTACTAACGATAATAAGCCAAGCTGTTCTGAGATATTGAATCTTCTGAGTATATTGTTATGAATGACCTCTTCTCATTTCTCAAACTTCTCATGTTTTTATGAAAGGCCGACCTCACAAACACATACAAAAGAGAATACTTTACAAATGCTGTTGTACCTGAAAGCATTTAGCAGAAGGCAACAAGAGCTCCCACATGAATATTATCAGGTAAAAGGAGGAATATGCGAAAACCATGCAGAATTTACAATTCCACCAATTGAATATGGAGCTGAATGCTATAATAATAAAATAATAATAATAAATTTTATTTATATAGCACCTTTCCCATGCTCAAGGCACTTACAGAATATAATAAAGAACAGCAGGGTATACAGTATATAGCATTGTACAAACCAGATAAATAAGTAAAGAAGATTATGACAGTGAATTCAGAAAAAAAATAAAAATAAAAAAAAAAGCTATGTGCTGTGCCTTCAGACTACTCATAATGTTTAATTTCCTTTGTAATTAAGTGCTTTGTAAAGCACTTTGAAGAAGCTAATTAAATCAACCAAAACTGATCGGATGGTTAACAAGCACAAACCAGCAGCAGAACCTAGAATGATATAGTATACTATAGTAGTTACCCGAAACAAAATCCCAGGACTATAAATAAAAAACGTTACTGAAGAAATTTAATGTGAACACAGAAGCAGAAATACATTGCCATTTAATTGTACATTGAAAAGCAGCAGTGAAGAACATCCCACCATCTTCAGCAGCAGAACTATGCACGTTTATGGTGGCAGGCTGGAGAACATTCCGACTGTGAAAGGCTAGTAAGGGTCACAAAGAGTTCAGAGCCTCCCACTGACAAACATGAGCAGGCAAAAACCTAGACCTCCTTAGTGTCCTTAGGCAGGAAGCCATCTCTCAAAGAGAAAGTCCGGTGGAGCAAGAGTAAGAGGGGGCATGAGGAGAGACAGGACAGAGGGAGATACAGGGGGAATAAGGTACATGTCTCTATTCAGGAATGTGATCAGAATGCCACCCATTTGTCCTCCCTAAGATGACAAAGTTAGCCCTTTGGATTAGAGCCTACTCTGTCCGTGTACCAAGAGAGTTCTCCTTTAGTACAACTGAGTAATAATAATAATAATAATACTACATTTTATTTACATAGTGCCTTTCCCATGCTCAAGGCACTTGGCTCAGAGATTCTGGGTTTGTGCCTAGCCTCTTGGTGTGATTACATGAAACACAAAGAAGTCAGGCCCTATGTGATTTCTCAATGGCGAGAAAAAAAGTGAGGTATGGGGCAATACTGTAGGGACAGTGTGGTATAGAGGGCAATGTGTCATGGGAGTAACAGTCAATTAATAATACATGAGGAACATTAGGATGATGAGTGTATGATGAGATGGGTGGGTAGGGGTCAGGTGGAATGCAGAAAAAGCAGGAGGTAGTTGGGGGGGGCATGGGAAAAGAAGTGTGGAGTAGGGGGGTTTAGGGAAGGAGAGGGTGGGGTGGAGTAGGGGTGATGGTGTGGAGTAATGTTTAGAGGATAGGCATTAAAGGAGAATAGTGGTATGTGTTGTAAGTTTCTCTGAGGTATTGTTGGACATATATCTAAACAGTCAGCCTATGCAGCACAAAATATAAATTCACACAAAACACAAAGCATTCTTCATTCCATTCACAATTAACCGATATGATTTGAAACTAAGGCAGATGTTATGGCTAAAACAAAGTAAAACGTACTTCTCAAGCAACATAACCAACATCCTTAGCTTACCAGGTGTGTCCTTCTTGGATGCTGCAGAAAAGCCTGAACGTGTCAATTTACATCAATCATTCACCAATAGGCAATCAGTTACAGAATTCAGTCTGAAGAGCTAACAAATTATACTGGAATAGTCAAGTGGGCTGGGTTTGACTACTTGGAAAACAAAAGAAAAAAAAACAAACTTGGTTTTATACATACATTTGTGAGAGCTCAAAAAAGTGAAAGCTTTTGCATAAACAAAGAAAATTATAAGAACCTTTTGTCTTTAGTGTCAAGAATAACTCTAGGCCAAATGGCATGCTGAAGGCTGTAATGTGGATTACCTATCAACACTTCAGCAAACATACAAGAACATCCATCAATAGCACTGCCACTCAAGTAGTAGCACTCCCTGTGAAGACAATGTATGCAGAATGTCTTTTCTTTTGCAGTCTGCCACGCTATCTTCTGTGCTTTCCCTTTCAGGGAAATAAATGAAAGTGAGCACGTGGGGGTGGGGGTGGGGTCATAGCTGAAGCTACTAAAGTGCTTCTCAGACTTGAGTGGGAGCGAGAGCAGTGAGCATACAATGTCAATTTGACAAGGCAAGTTCAGTGAATCTGCTTGAAAGAGGTTAAAGAGCAAAGAAGACTGGAGATCAGAGCCTAAATCAATGTATAAAAATAAAGCCATTAATGAAACTCATTCATGGCAAAAGTGGGAACTGGGTACAAACAGTTTCCATCAGTATTCTATGACTAACTTGTCAGTTTATTATCTTTGGTGTTTTATTGATGGAAAGCATCTATCCAGACATTCAATAAACCTGTTGTTCACTCTTCATGGTCATAGGAAGGGGACAGCAAGTCCTATGAGGAACAATCCCATAGCAGGTGCCAGCCACAGAAGGGAAGTCAGTCCTTGATGGCAGGTGTATACATAGTGGCAACAAGATAACTTGAAATTAGCAAAGTGGTAAAATGTCATGTTACAGGATGTCCTCAATTTGAACAATTCACTAATAAATTTGAACAATATTCCCATCGGCTCTTACACAAGGGCAGCACCCATTATTGTAGCATAGCATGCTAGTGCATGATGCTCAATTTCTAATTTTCATGCCCCAAATTAAACCACACTCTTAGCCATGTCTCCCATTTTCTATAGCCTGATAAGTGCAACCATACCAGAGTTACTTGTGACTCGATAATCTATTATCTCTCTATATATAAAATCCAACGTCCGTCTGTCTGCTTTTCACGAGAGAACTAGTCAACAGATTTAGTTTGGGTTTTTTTCTATATTTTGCTTGAACATTCCGGTTGATTTTTTGAGACTTCTCTCATTGCATTAAGTATCATAGTTCACTTGCCGTACCGATTTATTTGCGCGAATCCAAGAGAGACACTGCGGACCGAGGGGAGTAGGGAGAGGACCTCTTCAATCATTGGCCTCGGGGTGTGTACCTTACCTCTGCTTAGCTAGAGAATGAGAGAACTACTTATTGGATTTAAATCAGGTTGTTTTCTATAACTTGCTTGAACATTTCGGATGAGTGTGTGACTTCTCTCATCATGCTAAAAATCATAGTTCGCTTGCAGGAGCGATATATTCATGCTAATCTGAGACAGAGGCTGCGGGCCGAGGGAAGGGGAAAGCATGACATTAGGAGTGGGGGGTTAGGGGTCAGTCTACCTCTGCATTTTGGAGTGTACTTTGCCTCTACTTAGCTAGTGATACCTGTTTGTTTATTGATTTATAAAGTTGGGCCTGTTTCACCACTACGAAGGCGGAGCTATGTAGTTATTTGTTATTTCAGATCAGTTGGAGTTTTTGACATTTTTATCTATCTCCTAGGTTGTTCATGCCCCGGCAGTGTATCATATACAGTACATGAATCCATCCTTTAATATTGACCTTGGCCTTTTTTTCTAATCCTCCCACAATTAACTATAGTTTCCAAGCTTTTCAGCAGTTCTCCACTCAATAGGCAGTTAACCATGAGTGCAGAAGAGCAGCTGTTAGGGACTGGCCTGAGCACAAGGTCACACAATAGATTATGTTTTTGCCAGTTTCCAATATCCAACTACCTGTCATATTTTAGCATCCACATTTTAAAAATGCTGCTCACATATGCTCAAGGTCTAAACACTTGCCTCAGGCTGGCTGTCCATCCAAAATCAGCTTTGGTGATCACGGCACTTAAGAAGGAGTCACTGTAGTTTGATTCTCAATCATTTCACATGGCTCTGCCATAGTCTTGAACACACGCCTAGAAAACCTCTGTGTGGCAAGGAGTTTAGATGACGAACTGGGAACCATCAGGTGCTTGCATGCCAGTGGATTCTGAAGTGCTACTGGAAGCAACCTCAATAAGCATGAAGTTGTAAATGAATTCCAATTGAATTTCTGAACCTGCAAAGTTATAGCAATTTAGAGAGTATGTAACCTGCAAATAAAATAATTTTAAGGTACATTAAAAAATGAAAAAAAAAAAAAAACATCTTAACGAAACAAATACCTCTCTGTTCAAACATGGCATCATTCTCTTTGTCACCTTTTGGCTCACTGTTGCACCATAATCTCTTCCTTCATCTGCCATCAACTTCAAATGGGCAGGGGGGATATACAGTTTACATACTATAATAAAAAATAAATTGCAAAGAAAGTTGCGAGTCCCAAATTTGGAAAATTACATTTATTGCTATTTAAGATGGTCGTGTGCTAGCCCTGGCGTTTATGTTTTAGGATCAGTGTTCAGAGATTGGCAGTGCATTTAGTTATAAATAAACCATTTTAGGGTGCGTTTTTCAACTTTGATCTCTAATTAATATTTTGGGCTTTGGTAATTTTGGCTGTGTTTTGGGCTCAAACTTCCTGCTTGTTTTCAAGTTTGTTTTCTTGTCTTGTGTCCTGGTCCAATACCCATTTAACATTTTGCTATTGTAGCCTGTCTTTTCTATGTCAGACAGATCACTACATTAGTATTTAAAATATTATTTTGTAAACAATAACCTACATAGTAGTTAGCACTGAAGCATTCACTGCCTTTCCTTTTCTCACTCTTGCACTAACTGCTCTGTGCCAAAATTAAGTTTGTGGATTTCAAGTATGACAAGGTCAATGAGACTTGAGTAACTTCAGATGATTTTGCTTTACATCATTGTTTTGGTTAACTGTGATCTGGCTACAAGGCACAAATAAAACCATAAAAAACATCTTTGCTTTAAACGGATGTTTAGTATCATATGAGAACTCCACTGCTGAAATAAGGCCCTGGCATAAAAAACAGCAAATTAAGCAAATAACAGTAAATTAACAAAAATAAAATTCAGTAATTCACTGAACATGAAGTACCAAACACAAAAAAGGCTTCAAAATTTAAGCACCAACCTTACTTCTTTTGCAGCTTTCATATACTTCATTTAATTCATATAGTATTCTTCTCATTTGAAAGTTTTTGAGCACTGCAGAAATTTACAAATATAAGACATCTATCTAGATCTCCATTACAGAATCTACAGAAGTCACAGCCTATCACAGCTACACTGGCTCTATGGAAGGACACTTCCATAATCGGATACAATTAAACAAGTAAATTAATGCCTGCATCTACACATACAGACATTGAGATGTTGATGATTCAATTGCCATTCTGGCCCAAGGTTCCTAATCATCATAAAAAAGAGAAGCCTAACTGAACATGGTGGCGGGGAAAGAAAACCAAGATGATAAAATAAACATCAGGAAGCCCATCATCCTTAGAAAAAGGAGAAAAAATAAAAGTCAAAAACATAGCAGATCTAGGCAAAACAATTGCCCCAACCCTCCTATATGCCTGAAGCAGAGGTCATTATCATTTACTGTTAATTCACACTTTCTAAGGGCAGAAAAAGAAACTTAGTCTAAGCAGTAGTGCCTAGCGAAACAGTGAGAAGAAAACTAGAAGAAATATGAATATTAACAATTACTGTCTAGGAAACTCCTTAGAGTGCATCCTCTCTACTTTTCAGTAAAAAGAGAAATATGTGCCTGTATGGATATTGATGCTGCAGTCAGATCTTGCTTTTCTTTTTTTCCTGCTGTTACAAATTGCCAACTTGTCATCTCTACTGAGGAGTTGTACCTCTGCTTAGCAGTAACACCAAAAAATTTTAAAAAATAAATAAAAAAAGAGGTCCTCTTTGGAAACATTTCTACATAGAAGGTGGTGAAGGCTGAGGCAAGGAATTTGGGGTAGGAATCAGGATGGGTTTTGGTATCAAGGCACCCTCAGAAGGACAGGCTGACATCCTTCTGGTGAAATGGGAAAGCCATGGTGACTGTTCTTTTTTCTGTTGTTAGTTTTATTTTACAAATCCACAGTCAAAGCACATCACTGATGTTTCACAGTTACATTTTGAATGTTTGATCATGCAGTACTCTTTTCATTCAACCTCAACGCTGCTCTAAAAAGCATTTCCATCGAACAGCCTGCAGCAAATTCTAAAAAATCCCTAGACGTCCTAACTCACACATGTTAAAAAAAAAAAGAGGAAACTGGTTCAAAAGAGATGTAAAGGATGATCATATAACCCAGAAATTAGGAATAAGAACAACATAAGTTGATTAATAATTTTGACCATCACTTAAAGCCATTTATCTTATTTACCTAAAGTTCAATGACAAACATTTATTCAGTTTGAAACTAAGCTTGTTAAGTGTGAGGGTGCTCTTTATGTCATGGCATCCCTATTGTCACCTAAATTGTCATCTGTACCTCATCTTCTGTTCACTTTTTTACGTTTTAGAATTTTTTAAAATTATTTCCTCTTTTATTTGTTGTTTTTAAAAAAGTGGGTAACGGAAAATAGGGAGCAGGAATCAGAGGCTGAGTATAAGAAATCTGTTTGCCACTTCTTTTTGCAGTGGAACTAGTTAGCTTCAGCTTTCTTTACTTATGGTACAGGTCTGCACAGTACTAATTTTTCAGACCCGGTCCTGGCCACATCTGCAAAACATCCACCAACTGCATTCCTACTAAAAGGCAAACAAATTGTGCACATAGTCTAAATGAATTCTTAAAACAGTATAACATACAAGGGGAAAATATAAATAAATAACACTATACTCCAACCAGTAAGCACTATTGTGCATCTTGTTTAGCCTAAACCAAAGCACATTTTAAAGCAAGACTTAAAACAGAAAACACAGCTCTTCTTGTGCTTTCACATTGGAACCTTAATAATACTGGTAGATGGGTACCAGAAAACATTTCAAAAATAGCTTCGAGGGACTAGTTTATTAAGAAAGCTGACACTAACTACATTGTCACACTGATGATAAAGCTCATATGGAGAAAAAAATCCTCACACTGGCCAGATTTTTTTTCAGACTTCCGACGCTTGTTTTTTTTTTTTTGAGTCTTTCTTTAAGAAAGGATGACTTCTTCTCAATTTCAACTCACACAGAGGACTAAATTTCCAACAGAATGACTCTTGAATGTTTGTAAGGCTCTGAACAATCTTCTTGCACCTTCCTATATTTTAGAATGTGTGTTCCATATCCATTCTCTCAGATCTCTAAGCACTGGTTTTCTCAGTATTTTGAGAGTGAAGAAAAAAGAAACGATGAGATTTTGCTTTTTTTGTCTCAGAAATCTATAATAATGTATCATTAGAAATACATGAAGCTAGTAGTGTTGAAAGTATCAAAAATGACAGAAAATACACTTTCTCATTTGGCTTTTTCATAATCTATTTACAGAACATTGTTGCTATAAGAGTAAAATTAATATAGTATCATTGCATATTTTAAGATTCACATTTATTCCCAGTAGTGGGCATGGCTGTTTTCACAGAATTCAAATATAGTCATATTTAATTTTTCCAGGTACTAATCACTGCTTCTTTTTTTCTTTCTGATATCCTGTTGTGTCACCCTGCATGACTGCTACCAGGCCAAAATACTCTTCTCCCACCTTTGGTGTTTCAAAAGGATGAAGCGTGCTACAGAAAAATATATCTAAATGCATCACATCTTAGAGGACACTGCATTATATCTACATATTAAAGAAAAAATCACATTTACGTTCTGTTGTGTTCCCAGGCCTGCACATTTTTTAGGTCTTGAAATTCCTGGAGGTCTGTATTTTTACCATTTGTGCCAGCTGTAAGTTTTCTTTTCCTTTCACTATTGACCATTTTACTGCTACATATGTTTTCCCATCAGGCATTTTGACAGTAGAGACACTTTACTTTCTCTTACAATTTGTCTGTTGTTATTTGTAAAGTACTTTGAGCTACAATTCTGCATGACAATATTCTACATAAAAAATTGATTTGACCTGCTGCAGTCTTACATCTGGCAGGTTAGGAGCTGGATTTGTTAGCTTCAAGTCAGTCTAAGTGGACCACAAAAAGCTCAGTCTATGTGATGAATTAATTCTCTTTCAGTCCTCAGAAGAAAGACATACATTTGATTAGCGCTTGCACTGAAGTCTTATTAACGTACTGATTCTTTTACATTTAGTGCGGGTGCTAGCTACAGTACAATAATCTTCCTAATTGATTTAAAAAAAAAAAAACAAAAAAAAAAAAACTTGCTGTTCCCAATTGAAAATTTTGTAATTTCTTGCCATGTATATTAATTTATGGTATACTAGCCATGTGCGCCCAACTACGTTATGCGTGTTAAAGTTGTCTGTGAAGGGCTCCCTGTTTAAATGCGGCTGCCAGTTGTGAACTGGACCCTTCGTCGCACAGCATTATGATTTTTTATAAGGGAAACAAAATTACAAAACAAAACCCTTGGACATTGATTCGATAGGAACGGCCTACTCGGAATCACTGTCCGAATAGTAATTATGTGGTGGTGGAGGAGCATTTCTGCTTCTCTCCGTTCACAGTCCGTCTCGTTTTCATGACGCTGTTGTTTCCTCTCACAATTTCTTCTCAACCTTTCTCCAATCTCGCTGGTTGCTTTGTGGCAATCCAAAGAGTAAGGAAGAACCAATGCTTCTTTCTTGAACTACAAACGCGGACTCATGGAAAATCACATAAGTGTGCCCGACTTATATACTCTGACTGCCGACTCCCAAGAAGTGGGTGAACATTCGATTTGGACGAAGTGCTGCCAACGACGGTCGATAGAAACACAAAAAACCACAGTCTCGACAACGAAGCAGGTGTCGATGCCAGATCTAAACACAAAGCACGGTGTCGACGCCAGATCTAAACACAAAGAGTGCTATCGACAGTGTTTGTAAACAAAAGTAACAACCAAGGTGTTGTGTATTCAGCCAGTACAAACAGCATGTAGTCTCCTTTAGTTTCAATCCTCTTTAACCCTTTAACCACCAACTCCCTAAATATTCCCCAAGCCAGGCGAAATCTGAACAATTTTTGTTTTTTTACTTTTTTACATTTTTTTTACATTTTTTACATTTATTTAAGCAGTATTGACCACTAAATGTTGTGCAAGTTGCCAGTGTATACACAAAATCTATAAATGTAACCTGAATTCTCAGCTAAGCAAAACATCTTGATACCAAACCGTGCCCTTTTCAATGGTAGATACTGTCGAAACTGTAAGCGGCCCTTCCACGACAATAAACTTTCATCAACTGCAACTGACGGTCCTGGCATGTAGGGCAACTGAAATGCTTCAAATAAATGATCAATCAAAGGACGTAGCTTGAACAAGTGGTCGCGGTTTGGATCTTTCTTATCTGGCTCGTTTCTGTTGTCATTCAAATGAAAGAATTTCAGCAGCAAAGAGAATCGGTTACGTGTCATGACAGCTGCAAAAATAGGTGTTGCATACATAGGATCTGTAGACCAGTACATCTCAATATCTGGTTTTCTGATTATTCCCATCAACATCAAAATCCCAATGAATTTTTTCATTTCGTTTTCATCAGTGTCAAACCAAGCACGAACACGGGAATGTGGAGGTAAATTGGGATTTTTCTCAATAAACTGTGCTGCATACAGATTTGTCTGATGAACAAAATGTCTACTCAAATCAGGTGACACAAACAGCTCATAAAACTGCTCAGCAGTGTAATTGTTTACATCAACAATAAAGCCACACGTTCCCTCAAACGAATGCAGAAAAGGTAGTTCACCACGGGCAGCAGCCCAGCTGAGATGCTGGGGATACACCCACTCAGCGCCGTCATCCGATGCGTCTTCATTCACAATATCATGCAGCGCATGTTGCTGCTCATCACTGTCACTAAAATCTTCTTCAGAACTGCTACAATCATGATCAGAATTATTGTCCAAAATCGCCTGCAAAGCCTCACTTGAAGTCAGTTTACGTTTCGCCATATTCACAGCTGTTACATGCGAATCACGTCACATGACGGCCAAAACAACCACAGACTTGTCGAAATACAACGTAGTAATAATACCCACGCCAAACCGTCAGTTATACTACTTGCCAGGCATTCATATAACCACAGGCAAATGTGCCGGATAATTCCGGCAGTATGGCGTTAGCATTAAAACAACGGTGCCGGATATATCCGGCAGAGGGCGGTGAAGGGGTTAATCACCACACTCCAACCTCATCCAACGATCCTGCCCCTCACCTCCTCTCCTCCTCCATCACTACTGCCCTCTACTGAACACAGCAGGAACACCACACAAGGCAGTGAATTCGCGGACAAACAAAGATCAAGATCCAAATGAAGATTATATATAAAGATATTCATATTTATGCAGCAAATCCAGGTTAATATTGTCTCCCAAACTAATAATACTATTACAACCAAATATTACTGTTTGTGTCAAGTAATATTTATAGCATACCTTAAAAATATAATGCATTAATAACACATCATTACTTGCTTGTAACACATTGTACTTGCCTACATTCTTCTTCTTTTTTTGGCTGCTCCCGTTAGGGGTTGCCACAGCAGATCATCCAAAATTGTTGTCCGCATATTGTTCTATTTTTTACTCAATTTGGAATATTACTGTAATATTGTGAATCATAAACTAGAAATTGTAATGGTCTGGCCTGCCCTCAGTCCAACTTACAACCAAGTTCTAGGCTGAGCATTCTCCTCTAATCTTCCCCTTTAACCAGAACCTGTGTTACATGTTTACAATTCTATGCTGCCAAGAAATATGGCAAACCTAGGCACAACATAAATACACACACCCAAATACATGTATATTAAACAAAGAAACAAAAATAGGCACTACAGTTACTGACACTCATATCCATTTTGTCTTCCTGTTTACAATTCTCCATTTTATCAGTTACATTTTCATCTTCAGTGAGTGCCACAAAGGCCCTGTAAGGGGATTTGACTTAATTCCTTTTATTTTTTTTCTTAAACTCTACTACTAAAATACAGTCAGACAACGACTTGAGTTGTCAAATTTGAAATGCACTTAGTCCTTTAAAATATTCCATATAAGTCTTTATTGAATTTATTATAAATCTTGAAATTAACCTGTTATAATGATGTTACCTTTTTTTTTAACTAAGACTAAACTGTTTTCCACCAAGATGAGACACAGTAATTAAGGGGCCAAATAACCTTTTAAATGAATCAGAACAACTGAAAAGACTCCTTGTTGTTAAATCTCTGTAGAACAGTCTTCTTATGTTTAAGGTAAGAGCTAGATAATATACCGTGCATATCAGTATATTGGCACAAAGAAAATAAAACTAAACGTTGCAGAAACTTTTAACTCCTGCCCATAAATGTCACTACTGTTGCGCTTGTGTGAGGAATGCCCTCCCCATGGCCATATGATTGCTTCAAAGTAATGTCCATAAAGATCAGCATGGAGACTTGATTACAGTCACAAGCTCATCTCTTCTATCTCACAGCTTGATTTTTTAAAAATTTGTAGTTATACTTTGACCATGGCTGCACATCATTTTTGGGCTTAGTATTTTTGTTAAGTACAAGGCTTTAATGACACCAAAACCTACAAAAAAGTTAAAAAAAAAAAAAACAATTTAGAGGCAGTGGGTCAAAGTCCCTTCACAAACACATATTTTCCCTTTCAGCAGCTGAGTGAGGAATAATAAAATGATTTACAGTTGAACAAAAATAAGAATTTACTGGCCAAGTAGCTTCAAGCTTTACTGCAAATGTGAAAACTGGTCTACGGAAATGCATTTTTACCATAACCAGCAATAGCAAACATCCTACAGTGCACACCATTGTTCAGTATCTTATTTCAAATAAAAAGGAAAGCCAAGTAGTGCTGTATATTTCTATGGATATAATAAAACAACTACCATTGTCGATGCTTCTAATGTGTTGTGTATTTGTGCTAAATAAATTCTAAGGCACAATAAGAAAATGTAGACACCACTTTCAAGATACAAGGCACTTCAGAGTAAACATTGTATGCAATCCCAGCTAATGTGACTCAGCGCTGCAGGCAGATTGTCATAGGATCAACATACTAGAAAAAAATCTTACAAATTAATAATGGACCAAACTACTCCTCCGTGAGCTGTGCTCTATAAACTTCATCATTTTTAAACAACAGTTAATCTCTTATTGTATTATAAATAAAATACAAAATTGCAGTTATTACCAATAATTTGATATGGAGGTGCTGGACTGTAAACATCTTCATGCAAGTACTATTAATACACTTCACAGTAATGCTGTCTTCTCGCACAGTATCTTTTATAAAGGCTAGTCACCAACTGAACATTGCAAAGCAAATAGAGGAAAAACGTATAACTACTAATTTAGTAAACAGTCTTGAGGAATGTAATTGCTTACTGACAAATTTTCCTTATTTGCACAAACAAAGGACAGACTACTGAACACCATCCAACCCTTAATCATTCACTTTGAGAATATAAGAGGAAAACTGGAGTAACAGGAAAAAAAAATGATGCAGACATAGGAAGATTGAGCAAGCTCCACACAAACAGCACAGTAATGGAGCCCAGATTGCTGGATAGATATGTAACAGTGTGGGTCAGCTCCATGCTCCCACTTCCATTTTGGGAGCCTCTGAAACCCGACACCATCGATAGTCATGACTGGGATGAGCCAGTAAATGAGGACACACATATTCAAGCAAGGGGAAAGTGTGAAGGTGCTCAGTGCTTTTATTAAAAACAATTGAAAAATCAAAGTGGCCAATAAAAGGAGTGCTCAAAATGTCAATAAATAAATAATCCAATAAAATAAAGGTGCTGTGGAGGTTAAAATTCAATACATCTATATATTAAAAAAAAGGTTAAAAAAAATAGTGCAGGAAACTCAATTAAAATTCACAAGCACTGGTGCCTTCCTTTAATACTGACACTTCTCAAGCTTATTCTATTCAGATCTTGCAGCCTGGAGAGATGTCAACCAGCAGGTGCAGATACCCATTTCAATCTTGGCCATATGACTCAGAAGTACTTCCAAGAGGACACACTGTGGCACCAGAGGTAATCCCAGGTCCAGCTTAAAAGGAGCTTACTGCCTCACCTGGATGAGTCAGAGTCGGGAGGCAACGGGTGACACTCAACTGAAGCCAGAACAAAATCTGTTTGTTCTGGAGTATTTTTATTTAAACCCAAAACTGTGTTGGGTAACATTATGTTTGAGGTTTGGGGCTCAGTTACACCCCCTTGTGGTCACACAATAAATATGCATGATGTTCAAAAACTTGCACTACTGCATATAATACTGAGTGGTGCAGTGGTAGCGCTACTGCCTTGCAGTAAAGAGATCAGGGTTCACAGAGCTCCCTGTGTGGAGTTTGCATGTTCTCCCTGTGTCTGCGTGAATTTCCTCTAGGTGCTCCAGATTCTTCCCACAGTCCAAACAGATGACAGTTAGATGGATTGGCAATACTAAATTGACCCTAGGGTGTGGTTGGGTGGGTGTGTTCGCCCAGTGATGAACTGGCGCCCATTCCAGGGTTTGTTCCTGCCTTGCACCCCATGGTAGCTGGAATAGAAAATGACTGACAATATAATACCACTTTAAATATAAAATCTTTGTACTGTAAATCAACTTTACAGAAATATACAAACAAAACACAATGAAACAAAAGTCAGCTTCATGTGAAATGCATTCCAAACATCTTACTGTACTGAAGTGATCCCCAAACCAGTATTGAAACAGTTCCATTTACTGTATATAAAGCAACTAATGATTAATGCAAGAGTGATGACAGATTTCTTTGTAAGAGCTACAGGTGTGGGACTTTGACTTGCTCATCTTATATCTTCAAAAGCTGTAAGATGAAGAAGTGAAAAATGTTGGCAGTCTATTCAAAGGGTGCTCTTTGCAAGGAGTAATGAATTGTTAAGTGCTTAGTGAACTGGGATAAAGATTTTTATCCTTTGTCATCCATGGCATTGCTCTCTTTGGACCATTTAGGCAAAAAAGAAACTGAGATGTGAGATATGAAACTACTTAAAAAATATACTAAACTCTCTATATATTTTAAATATAAAAATATACTTTGCTGCTTTAAATTGTAATTAGTGTCTGAGAACTATCCTACTTTGTTGTCAAACATTAGAAGGTTTTCTGCTAAAAATTTGTAAATGCTCCGATTGCCCTATTAAAGATGCGCTGTGGTCAATATGAATATTTCAAAGTAGCCTTAGCCAAACACTGCAAATTTATATAAAATGGAATAATACAGTCCGGTTGTTTTTATTAAGCTTTATTATTTTAATGCTAAAGATATCAAAATAGTATGTGTCTAAATATGATTTTTAAGTACTGACATCCGTAAATGATTACAGATTACATTAATGGACGACTGTGGCTCATTAATTAAATTACTGCTTTAAGAGTATACTGTGTACTAAAATTATTTCTCCTGTTACTGCTGCTGTATTGAAATCCTGTGTCCTCATCCACTCATTATTAGTAATTCTTTCTGAGTTAATAGAAAAGTGACCAAGCTCATTTATCTAATTTAGTTTAACCACGAAAGGACGTTACTGTTTGTTTAAAATGATCAACTAATGGGCCCCAAAAATGACAATCCTTTGTGTTAATAATACAATGCAATAATGCTTTTTATGTTTTGAAAACATGCATTAAACATACATTTAATCATTATTTTCTTTACAGAACTGTCACATTCATCTAAAGGAGACAATACTAGAAGTATCAAATAAAAATCTATATGCTTGATTATCTTTTTAATATGAAAACACTGGCAGTATAAATACATTTAAAACAGGACATTAAAGCAAGGCTTTTTTTTTGGAAATTACAAACAAAAATGATATCAAAGCATGACTGGATGTTCAGAATATCAAAAGCAGCATATAGATTAAATGTGAAAACTGTCAGTCAGTCAGTCAGTCAATTTAAATTTTAAAGCATTACATAACAACTGTAATATAGAAGTTAAAAAAGAGAAAAAAAATAACCCAAAATTTTAACTGCAGGAAAAAGTGAAAAATTTGCACCTTCTTAAGCATGATACTCACACATTTTCTATGTATTTTATAGCCTGGGTTGTTTACTACAACTATTTTAAAAGAAAAAATCATTGAGAAAAAA
The DNA here is from genome assembly GCF_900747795.2 of Erpetoichthys calabaricus. NCBI lineage: Eukaryota > Metazoa > Chordata > Cladistia > Polypteriformes > Polypteridae > Erpetoichthys > Erpetoichthys calabaricus. The sequence goes on from NC_041401.2 coordinate 88,071,442, forward strand.
ATGCTTAAAGCAATTTAATCATGCTACAAAAATGAATGTGCCACAATACCCAAGAATGACTGTGAGATTTATACTTTGACAATCAGTTTTAAATGGATGACAACAAATATAATAACAAATTTTGTATTTTGTAATGTGTTTTTTTTTTTCTGAGAATGCCCCAGGACTTAAAGTATATTAACTGGAGGCATACACTATGCATTATAATTGCAGAATTATGCATGAGAATAAACATATAAAAAGGTCATTTTAATGATAAACAATAAGACACACAGATTTAAAATCCTCTTATTTGACATCTCTTGCTATTTAAGGACATTAAGGCTCCTGGATAGAACTAAAATTATACATACTTCAGAACATTGTACTTAATCTTCCTGTCAATAAGCATGATTCTTATTACTTTTGCTGAATAGAGGCAAAAACTAATTGTCAACAAAAAACTTTTTTTTATTTCTAGATCTTGACAACCTCCTTAATTTGCTTGACTGATCTACATTTGGTGGTAATTTTATTCTGCTGTCCAATAAGTTGCATTTGCTGGTAATTAATTGTGTTTCATTTTCCAAGTTGTTCAGTGTTGGTCCTGACATCTGCTCCTTGTTTCTGTCACTTTTATTGTTACCTAAGTTTAACTCATTCTCTTTGCTGACATGAAAATTATCTTCTGTTGAAACACAAACTTTGTTTAAGTCTGAAAAAGGTGGCTTACACTGCTGGTCTACAGAAAATATTTCAATGTCAGAACCTTTGACTTCCAAGCCTGCTACAGAGCCCTCTTCTATTTGATCTTTCTCTAATTTGCTCTCTTCCATGTCAAACAGCTCAGGAGTGAAGTAAATGCTTTGATCGTCCTCATTTTCAGCATCCTGAGATATCTCTGCAAAAGACGTTTCAGTAGCTTCAAAGGAAGGCACGCTTACTTGCTCCTTTACCGTGGAACATTCCAGGATACAATTGTCTTTGAAATGACTCTGGAATTCATCAACTTGTATTTTCTGTTTTCTTTCAACAGCTGCTGAAACTGTATCCATACTTATAACAGATATCTCACTCTGCATATCTACATCAGCAGCATTCTTTTCATGCTCGTCTTCATCCTTTTTTTTTATCCACTTTGAATGAAAGAGAGGTTTTCTAAATGTCAAAGGCGTTGGTGTCGATGTTAAAGGGTTGTTGAAAAAGTGGTCAGTGGACATCTGTCTGGTGCTGGTGGACATTTCCTCCTCGTCTAAGCATTTTTTATTTTCAGCAGTTCTTCCTATGGACTGAAGCCCACTGGATCTCAACACAGAGAATGAAGATGGAGCCTCATAACATTCAGGTTCTTGCTTAACTGTTTCAATTAAAAAAAACAAACAATGTAAATGCCTTGGTTACCGATAGACTTCAGACATGATTTAAGTCCACATCGCACAATTTTTACTTAAGGGGTATTGCATACATTTCGGTCACACCATTTAATAATGACAACACTTTTTCTACATGGTCTGCCCATTTCAGAGCACCATAACATTTGGGACAAATGGAGTCATAGGTTTTTGTGATTACTCAGGTGTGTTTCAGTGCTTCATTAGTGCAGACATAAGATAACTAGGCTACCCTTTGGAGTCTGTAGTTGCCATTGTTCAACATGAGGACAGGAAATGTACCAATGAAAACCAAAGAAGCCGTTATGATGCCTGAAAATCAAATATAAAATCATTAGAGACATCGGTAAAACCTTAGGATTAACTTAGACCAACTGTCTGGAATATCATTAAGAAGAAAGTATGCACTAGTGAGCTCAGTAATCGCAAAGGGAATGGTGGGCCAAGGAAAACCTCCACTGCCAATAACAGAAAAATCCTCACTATAGTAAAGAAAAAGCCCCAAACGTCTGTCTAACAGATCAGGCAGATCAGAAACAGTCTTCAGGAGGCAGATGTGCATGTGTCAGAGACTACTATCTGTAGAACACTTCATGACCATAAATACAGAGACCACACTGCAAGCTGCAGAATTCTGAAAAAGATCTTGTGGACAGACAAGATAAAGATTAATCTGTATCAGTGTGACGGTAAGAGACAAAAAGGAACTGCCCAAGATGCATAGCTTACCACCAGATCTGTTAAACATGGTGGGGGGTGTTTAGTGGCTTGGGCATGTATGGCTGCCACAGGTACTGGAACACTTATCTTTTTTGATGATGGAACTGCAGACGGCAGTCGTACAATGAATTCTGAGGTGTACAAAAACACCTTATTTGTTCAAGTTCCAGTGAATGCCCCCAGAACATCAAGATAATGGTCTAAAATGTACTATTAATGCAATACAGCTTTTCAAAGCTAGAAAATGGAAAATTTGTGAATGGCCAAGCCAGTCACCTGATTTTAATTCAATTGAACATGCCTTCCAAATGCAAAAGAGAAAATGTAAGGGGCCAGGACTACAAAACAAGGAGCTGAAGATGGCTGTATTAGAGGCTTGGCAGAACATCACCAGAAAAGGTACTTAGCACCTGGTCCATTGCATGCAAGGGATATGCAAAAAAGTATACTTACCATTGCTATGTCCCAAACATTATGGTGCCCTTAAATATAGGGTGCATATAGAAATAGTTTTAGAATTTCTATATTGTATGACTGAAATGTATGCAAACACTCTTCAATTGAAGTCTACAGTATGCACTTTAATCAAGTCTAAATTATTTAATTTGTAATTTTAAACTGTGGAGAACAGGGTTAAGTCAAGGAAAAATGCATCTTTGTGCCCAAATATTATGTAGGGCACTGTAAGTCATAAGAAAGAAACAACAGATATATAATTTTACTATGATGGTTTTAAAGAGTGCCTCTTGCAAGGGTTAAGTACTTTATTACCTTATTGATCATCTGATTAAACAATTAAAAAAATTACAGTAAAAAATGAACTTTATTCAGTGAAAGTTTAACATTTTTCTGAATTCTAAGCAAAGTTTTTAAAGACAATAATGCAATTGTACTGTTCACTCAAATAAACTTGATCTTTCATTATACTTATTTACAACATACCTACAATTATGGAAGGGGCTTGCTTAATGTTCATTTTGAGTTGTCTAACACAATGCCACTTTCTGTGACACAGTGCACAAAAAAAAATCAATATAAGAACTGATCTAACAAAGTTATGTCATTTAAAGTGCTGATTGACATTCTGGGAACTCCTAAGCAACATACTGACATGAGCTCACCAGGCTTCCCTCTCCAAATTAACATTCTCCAGACCTTCTTGCGAAACACCAATACATTCTATGGAAAATGTAAACACATGATCTCTATTTTGCCCTGGGTCTAAACCTGGTCTTCTCCCAGTGGGCTCTGCCCAGTATACCTCCCATGGGAAACATCTAGGGTACCTTCCAAGTACATGCCCAAAACACTTTCACTGGGCCATCTCAGTCCAGAGAAACAGTTAATCTGGTTGAGGTCCTTATTCTCATTCAAACCACATCACACAGGAAAGGAGACAAGATGTGCCCTTGGAAAATTCCAAAGCCAACATTAAATGGTCTTGACTTAATTTCAAGTGAAATTTTGCTAGGCTGGGACTAACTGTCACAAGGCAGAAGCCCCAGAATCTAATACTTATATAGCACTTTTCACACAATACCACAGGTTACATGGTCATAAGCTTTTTAAAAGTCCACAAATCATATATTAACAGGACTCCCAAATTCCCTTGGCTTCTTAAAGATCTGCTCAAGGACAAGGAGACTCCTTAATGTTTCACGGCTGGAATGGAATCTATATTGTTAATTTTGAATCTCCATTTCAGTAGGCTAGTATAGGCTTTTCCAGGTAGGCACAAAGGTATGATCACTGGGTGTAGCATACCCTCTTGCTCCCATAGTTAAACATGGTCACACCATACAAGTCTTCTAGCTCTAAGGCACTGTTGTCTTTTTCTTCCATGCAAATCTATAAAGAAGCATTAACCAAAAGAAAACCACAATATTCAGTATTTTTCAGCATTTTCAGTCTGATCTCATCCACACCTATGCCCTTACCAGTATGGTGATTTCTTTCTCACCTCAGCCACATAAATCCAACCCAAAACAATGGGTTTGGCAACACCTCTTCCGAAGAGAATGTATCCACTAGATTTAGGAGTTCTTTAAAGTCACCTCTAGAGAAAATTCACAACTGAGGTCAAAGTGTCCCCATTGTGCTAAGAAAAGTCAGTGTAACATTCTGTCTATCCTTTGTGAGTCAATTATAATTTTCCACCCGAAAGTCATTCTTCATGATCTCATCAAATGAAACCAGCATATGGGCATTCACTTTAGCCACTGCTGCATCTGCCACATTTCTGCACTGCTGGTTCGTCTCAGTTGTTTATGGTGACTCTGCTGCCTACTTTGCATGGAATGTCTCTTTCTTCAACTTGACAATTTCCCATGAGTGTTCAGCACAAGTTCTAGGTCTTTCTGGTCTATTCAGCATTCACAACATCTGTCTAGGACAACTTACTAACAGTTATCTTTAGACACCTCAGTACCTCTTTTTACTGAGTGTCCACAGTATATTATCGTAGTTTAGAAAACACAACTACAAAGTTAATCACAGATCATTCTGTCTAAGGTCCTTTTATAAGCTACATTGTATTGAATTATGGTGTCTGTTTTGGGCAATCCATGACTAGCACAGAAATCCAGTAAGAATTCACTGCTTAGATTGAAATAAGACATGCCATTTCTCCCATTAACACCCCTCCAGGTATCTCTGTCATTCTCCATGTGAGCACTTAAGTCTCCCAGTAGGATGACAAAATCAGAACATTGTACTAATTTTTAGCACCTGATCCAATGTTTCCAAAATTACTAAATACTCTGAACAGTTGTTTGCTGCATATAAACAAAACAATAAGCAATTTCTCTGCAATTTAATGTCTCATTGAGACAATCATCTTGTTTAATGGAACAAACTACAACTGTACAGTACACAGCTAGGGACTTGAGAGTATTCCAATACCCTCTTCGTGGCTCGCCCATGGGGTAACTTCAATAACTAATCCTGTATGAAGAGTTGGGTCTGCCTATAGCTAGTCCACACTTTTCACATTCCTGCAAAAGTTTCACCTCTTTCCCCAGCAGAAAAGTAATGTAGCAAGAGATAGTTTCCTTTGCCCAGGTCGCACATACTTGGATCTGTCCCACTCTATGTATCTCACCAGACTGGTATTGCACCTGACTATCATCTGACTGACTGTACCCAACTGGTCTCGAAGGGTCACCTGGCTAACAAGTGTTCACTGGCAAAATCCATTCCTAAGCTTGGCTTCAGCAGCAGGTCCCAATATCCCTGTTCCATGCAAGGCTTGGATACAGAGTTGATCAATTTATTTAAATAGTTATTTCTATCTTTAGCATCATAACAAAAGCCACCAATCACACAATATTAATTTTTTATGGAGAAAACATGTTTGGTAAAGCTGAATGAGAAAATTTGTTTACCACACCATGTTGGTTTGAATTTAGCCCAATTAATCATAGCTTGGATAAATGGCTATATTCAATTTGTGAACCATTAGTTCTTACAAATAATATAAACTCAGATATTTCTGCTGAGTTTTTGCTCAGTAATATCACTGATGTTACTGAGCTGCCCTCTGTTCATGCAACACTAAGGTGTGTGTTTTTTTTTTTAAATAAGAAGAGAACTACAGAAACGTACAGCTTCAGTAATAGAGAGCATATCAACATAAAAAAAAAGAAAATATACTTAGTGAAAGAAACCCATTTATTGACCTTCTTGTTTATGACCTTTCTGTTAAATCTGATGTATTGATCCCAACATATTCTCTGACCAAATTTGCCACTAGAGTTACAACATCAGCAACTCACTATAACCAGGCACCATGTTAGCCTCCTCTAAAAGGACAGATCTATCTAGTTGTGACAGCTATCCAATACAGACAGTGATACAGATCTACTAGCATGTTGAAAAGTTCATAATTGTAAATACAGGAGTCTACCGGATCAGTAACAGAGCTGATCAGAAAGAAGACATCAGGAATGGTGTGTGTGGTGGGAAGTCAAACCAAAAATGCTCCGAGTTATACCCAGCACCTAAAGCAACAGAAAATCTGAGCTGCTTGGAAAAAGTAATCATCTAGCAGTACCAGTCTCTATGATGTACACTGCATTACATTTATGGCAATGTCTATTTGAATTATGCTTAAAGATTAAAATTTATTACAGCCGGTTTTCCTGCTTGCACATTTGCTCAATTTTTCTGTCAAGAGCTGGGAACCGTATTCTTTCTTAGCATGGTGAATTAGAGGTGAGGGAGGAGGAATACTCCTAACAGGAAGGCTACAGTGATAGTCATTCCTGGATAAACTCTAAAAAAAAAGATTGACAATAATGTAGTGAACTGTGGTCCTAGGTGTAGTTAGCACATTGCCACTGTCAACTGTGTATCCCCTATTGCTGGTAAGTATAAGGAAAAGCAAACTAAAGTATTGACAGAAAATTAAACATTATGCTGTGGATCCTCATTAAAATGAATCTGCACATATAAAAATAAATTTATATTTTAAGGAGAGGTGTTCCCAAAATACTTTCCACAACAAAACCATGCATAACAGATACAGACATAATTTGCTATCTTGTGCTCTCTTCTTTGGAGATCAAATTCTTTAAGGTAAATAATTTTTGTTGCCTGCATTGCGTAGCTTTTGGGGATCCCATCTGTTATGCTTAAAGATTAAAACTGACATGCTATAAGGTTGTGTAGATCATAAGCACCATAGCTTAGTAACCAAAAGGCCACTAACTCATGGACTAATGGGGCATGGGCTATGAAGTAGGATTACAGTGTTTAGGTCCCCTTGACATGGCAACTGCTAAGGATGAAATTACTCCAACAACATAGCCTAAAGAAGGCTATGAGCATCAGGAAAATTATCCGGGAGTTTACAAAGATACTTTTCTGGCACTATGATTAAGAACTTTTTGTTCCTCATTCTCCTCTCAGTTCATTTTCTCTACCTTGATGACAGTATTGTTTATTCTTTGGTGAAATCTTCAATAGTCTGGGCAGAATACCTCAGCACAATTTGAGTATAATATGGTCTGGTGTCAGAACTTGTTCATAATTCACATTATGGTACGCAGGAGAGGGATGACCCCTAGAAGAAACCTACAATCATTGGCAGGATTCATGGATCCCACATCCCCTCAACAAACTGATAAAAAGGGCTGCATTTCTAATGGAGAGAGATGAAGGAAATCCTAAGGAATATCCCAATTCCTAGGATATCTAGCATATCACTTACTGAGACAGCTTTTGGTTATGGTAGGTGTTCCTTTTCCCAGTGTTTTCAGGGGGGGCAGACTTTCTGTTGAGCAAGAGAGCTGTATATGTTCAGCCCCTGGTCTTCTACCTAACAGAGAATTCTGGTAATTCTGACATCCGGCTATCATTGGTAAAGCTTGTGAAGGTCTGCAGCTCATTCTACTTCTAAATCTAGCAAAGCATTGAGTTTAATGAAATCAGCCTGAGATGTAGTTTTTGAACCATGGATTATACCCTGCAGCATACAAACTTTTCTACCATGTCACAGCCAACAAATAAAGCTAATATCTTAACCTTTCCATAACAGACAGAAGGCAATGATTTTCCTTAGCATTTACTACTAGAATTTATAGTATTTGTTATTTTATTAACACAATGAAAACCAGAATCACTCTGCAAACAAAAAAGACAGGACACAACATCTGGGTCACGAGAAATGCATATTAATCCTAACAATGCACTTAAACAACTTGTCCTTCATTGGCCCCCAGTGCAGCCTGTATTTATCTGAGGCATAAACTCATGGAAATAAAAGGGTAGCACATTGGGATAGGATACATTATCCAGCATATTTCAATACCAATGTATCCCATTATATTTGAAAATTATCTGGCCCTTGATCCCTTCTATAAATAGTTTGTTCAGACTTATTCAAATGATTCATGATGGGATTCAAAAGGGGCCTTAGCTGCCTCGAAAGCTTGAATTTGTAATCTATTTAGTTAGCCAATAAAAGGTGTCATTTCACCCTACATTCTCCTGTATCTATTAAGTGAGGACATAACTGCATCAGGCTGAATTGAACGTTATGTTCTAGGAACTAGGCCATGATTTCGTAGTTTTCTAGCATGGGCCATTTGGCTTCAGAAAAAATCCACTTGTAGATGGATTTCTCCTGCCCAGAGGAATGCCTCTAACTGACAATAAAGTTCATATATTTTTTAACATTGAAACATAGTTTTTGATATGACTCAGAGCTCAGTGAGTGCCACAAAGTTATAGTCTTCTACTACAACACTGGTATTATTACCCTTCACTGCTGACATCCAAATAAAATAGCTCCACAGACTTGAGATTTTCAGAGTTAGTTTGTCGTGACAGAGATGTAACATATCAGAATATGGTTTTGTAGTCCTCAAGTGAGAACTCTGTATTCCTTGATCCAATGCAACTGCATTTTTTGGTGTTTAGCCTGGAATACTGGGGCACCTACAACATGAACACAGAATGCTGCCAGAAATGCTGGTTACAGGAATGCTTTCATAATCATCACCAGACGAGCAGCAGATCAGCTGACTGGTCATTGCCACAATAATATAAGGGCTTTTCATCATCTACAATGATGCAACAACCCACAAAAATGTCCAGGTCACATCTTAGACCATGACTTGCAAATGTGGGATCCAAATTACATTGTTCAGTACAACTTCTTCAATTGATCATCATTCTCTCAGTCTGCATTGGTGCTGGAAATGGATATACTAATATGCAAACTCTGGGCTAAAGATGATAATTTTTTCTTTGTTACATCCACCAGTTACAATACAGGTAATGATGTTATAACTTAATATTTTTCCTGCGTTATGTTTATATACAGATTATAATAAAATCTATGTATGCACTGATGACTTGAGAACAAACCAGTTAAATTAGGTACATTTTTGTTACCCCTTAATTATTTTTGACATCAGCTAATTAGCTTTGATTCTAGAACAAATCAAAAATAAAAAACCAACACTCTCTAATTTAGAATGTGTATAATTTTATGATTTTTATCTATTTGTTATTGATTATTGGAATGTTATCTAATACAGGGTTTCTCAACTACTGTGTGGTTCACAGGTTCATTAAAAAAGAACCACAGCCACCAATGAGCAGCATTATATATGTGCAGATTTTTCAAAGCATGCTCGTTTCACAATGAGGGACCCAAACTCTGGCACTTTGATTTCCCAATGGGGTCATCAATGAAAATAGATAGGTAAAACTGGGTCTCAAGGCCATAAAGGTTGAAAGACACTGATCTAATGTCTGCACCACACTCTTTATTAACCACTGCCACCTTGGAAGAGAAGCCACATAATTTTTGTTTGGATTTTTACATAGGACATCAATTGGCATTTATACAACATTAAGCTGTTAACACGTAGAAACTTTTACCACCAATAAAGAGATATTTGCTCTATACTAATAATCCTCAAATGTGTTGTTTTTAAAGACCAACAAGTAACTGCTGTGGAGGATTGCCGGCTTTCCAGTCCGGCCCTCACCCCCAGGCCGCTAGGAGGAGCCCTCCGGACAGCATATTGGTGCCCCGAGTTCCAGCAGGGCCTCATGGACTTTGTAGTGTTTTGACATAGCCCTGCTGGATACCTTGGGGGCCGCCAGGAGTCGCTGTAGGGGGGCTAGTAGGCGCTGGCATGCCCTATAACCCGGGAGTGCATCCCAGTCACGTGACTGGAGGAAGCGATGTGCTCCCGGGATGAAGAAAAGGACTTTGCCCTGACCCGGAAGGAAAACGGACTTGTGGGTTTGGCTTAGAGCCACTTCCGGGTCAGGGGCTTTAAAAGGACTCTGGGTGAGCCCAGACATTGAGCTGAGCTGGGAGGTAGGGTGGCAAAGTGTCTGGGCGAGGAGGATTGGTTTGTTAGAGAATTGTTTATTGTATTGGTTAATGAGTGTGGAGTGGAGGGTGCTTTGTGCACACTATAATAACAAAATAAAAAGTTATTATTATTATACTTTCACCTGGTCCGAAGAGTGGTACCTGAGGGTTCGAGGGGTGGACAACACGCTTATCTGCTACACTGCTCAGGCTTTGAAATCATTTTTTATGAACACGTTATCTGCTGTGTATACTCATTTTCATACAAGCAGGGAAACATGTGTTCCATTACAGGCTTTAAAAAGTTTGTAAGCTTAAAGAAGATTTTATAAATGCAACATAAAGTACTATTCCATAATACCTTGGAAGTCAAGTAAAGAATGCAGTAGGACACTGACAAAAACAAAGTACTATCATGTAATATGGTGAGATACACAACTGCCAATCATATTACTCATTCACTGATTTGTTGCTCGGTTGTGAATCCCACTGTACACATTTGCTGATTGTATTACACATTTGCCAATACTAGCCTATATATCTGAAGATCATATTACACATTTGCTATTTTGCCAGTAATTCAATTCTGTACTTTTAACAGAGTAAATCAAAAGAAAACAGTAAGACAAGAAAGAAACATTTGGATTGGGGGTTGGGATTGGGTGTTACTGAAGCTAGAGAAGATTTATTACTCAGATATACATAGAATGGAGAAAGACCAGTGAAAAGAAATAGGAGAAATTGTACGAGATGACAATGATATCATTCACGTTTACAATTACTATTTCTGAACCTGTAAACAATATTACTGTATGCAATGGAGAATGTCAACAAAGGAGTCACAGTAGAGTGAAATCTACTTTAGTTTACAGTGAGACCCTGCTGTGGTGGGAGCCTTTAAGTCAATGCAGAAACTATTGCAGGTACAAAGCATAACTTTATGACAGTGAGAAGTAAAACAAAAGTATAGAGATATTGCTATCAATAAAAGAAAAGAATTGAGCTAAACATTGCAGAAAGGGGAGAGAGTGTTAACAGGTGAAGCAGTTTATTAGGTTAACTGATTATAGATAACTCCGGGTTTAAATATTAGAATCATAATGGTTGATGAGTTCAACAAGAGACCCGTTTCAAAATGTAAAACATTAAAACAGTAGTAATGAATGGAAGTGTCTGAAATGCAGGCCTTTTAATACATGGAGGAAATACCAATTAACAATCCTCTTGTATTCATAAATTTAGAAAAATCTAACATCAAGTGACATACATTAGATCTTATTTTTTCATCATTTATTAAGCAGAAATATACAGTATGCAGTGCAGTATTAGGGAAAAAAGGTACATATAGATTATGATTCAGTAGCTTGTAAAACCAGCCTTTAGAAGTAACAACTTGAATTAAATGTATTCTGTATTAAATTATCAGTCTCTTACATTGTATATGGAAAAACTGTCTCTACTGCACAATACAACACTGCTTCAGGTTACTGGGTACCTTAAGGTATTTGTTTATGCTTAGCATCATAATCATTTGATCTGAGGTGAACTTTGACTTGGACATTCCAAAAGCTTATTTTTTTGAGCCATTGTTATAAATTCAAATAGATTGGTTGGTGCACTCAGAATCTTTTTACTGTTTTGTGATCAAATATTTGACATGCTTTAACTGACAGACATATTATTTCACATATTTCTCTTGATTAATTTTGTGTAAACAGGAATATATAGTCGACTAAGCGATCCAGAGATCTGACCCTTTTTCTGTCAAATAGACCTAAATCATCACTACTTCATCTTCATACTTGACGGTTAGTATGAGGCTCTAGCGGTAATGCTTTGTGATTGAGTTTTGCAAAAAAATGTCAGTGTGTATAATGACCAAATAACTCCACTTTGGTCACATCTGCAAACAGAAACTTGATTAAAAAAATCTTGTGGTGTATTTAGATGTGATTTTGACAACCAAACTGTGACAATGCGGGTCTGGTTCCATGCTCTCACCTTACTTCTGGGAGCCTCTCAAACCCAACACCATCGGTAATGTACCCGGATGAGCTTGGTAAATGAGAACAATTCACACTAAGAGCAAGGGGATGGTGCAAAAGGTGCAAGTTCCTTTAATTAAAAACACTAAACCAAAACAAAATCAAAATCAAAACAGTGTCCATAGTGCAGTTCTCCAAAGTGCTCCAATAAATAATCCATAAAAGGTAAAATCCAAGTGTTTAAAACAAGGCTAAAACAAGACAAAAAACCTGCAGCAGACATTGGAGCCACATCAGCCAAACACAGCATCTTCCCAGTCTCTCCAGCTCAGCCAAGGTTGTCCACCTGTCTTCCTTCTCGCACAAGTAGTCGTCCCTCAGATCCCCACTGAGGACCCCACCTCAATGGAACCCACTCCTAGATCTGTCCCTCAAGCGCCAATCCTTCGCTCCACACGGGACCCCTGACCATGCTGACGTCTCTCTTTTTACTGGCTGGCTTATCCACTCTCTTCCACTGCCCCAATGTCGTACTCTTGCTCTCTAAGCCTTTCCTCTCTTTCATTCTCTTTTTAACTTTTCCTCCTTTCTCCTGTGCTGGTCCGTACTTATATGGCTCCATCGGAGCAGTGCCTCAGTCACACACCGCAAGAAGCCAATTAACACTAGAATCCCTGAAGCCTACGAAAAACTTGTAATCATGACCCACCTTAAATCCCTTCGCACTTCTCCATCAGCGTCTTTTGTTTTGTTAATGTGTCGATCAGCACAAGCAGCAAGCAGCCTGCTATCCCATCCCCCCTCTCAACGGAGCTCTCCTCAGGCAAAAAGTTATCCCAGCTCAAGCCAAGACTCTTTATCTGCATGTGAAGTGCCTGGTGTTGAATAGGGTAAAAAATATATTGTCATTTGGAACACATACATTTCATGTGTGTTCCGTGTCTACAGCGATCTGTGTAAATGCAGGATGAAATGCGAGGCAGGAATTGTTGAGCACAAAAGCTAAAAAAGAAATGTTTTTTATATTTTAGTAATAACTGACAAAATGTAGACATGAAGTGTATAATGACTAAAGAATGAAGTCCAAATATCAAATAAACACTTTCGCAAAAGGTACAAGTATAACAAAACAAGTGCTCTTTTATTCAAGAATATAACCGTAGAAAAAGAAATCCGGTTAGGGTATGACACTGACACAACATGATATGACAGCTTGCGTGGTGCAGCGGAGAGAACTGTTGTCTTCTAATCATGAGGTCGCCGGTTCGATTTTGAGCCCGACCCTTTTGAGTAGTGAGCTGGTCTTATTGTTACTATTATGGAATAAAAACATACATCTGATTTGAGTCTGTAACAGCTGGTGTAAATTTATGGTACTTATAAAAGTTAACATTTTTTTTTTTAAATTCAGTTTTTATCCCCTAACGAGAGCAGCCAAAAGAAGAAGAAGAAGATTCTCTCAGTCATGTTCACGCTCCCCTCAGACGAGGAGGGTTCTACATCGCAGAAAGAGAATAGAAGCCCTCCCCGCAAGAAACGTCAATTCACACGCAAGAACAACTCAGCTGCACCAGGCATAAAGGTGAAAGATGCAACCGTTTGGATGCAGCAAGAGGTTGGGCATCATCCTGCTACTAAATCTTATTTGTTATTTATCTATTTACCTTGATTTATTTACTTATCTTCCTACAGCGTAAAGTCACAAGTAGACTGCAGAGCTTCCTGTGTTTGATCGACATGGGCATGCTGATAAAGTACATGAAAAGTGCAACAGCAGCTTCTACCTGCAGCTAAAGACTCTTCAGTACACGAGCGTTTCACCACACTAGTGTTTCCACTCTGCAGGTGGATTGGCCACATATACCGTCCAGATCTAAACACAAGTGTGAAGAGTCTATTGCATACTGTAGAGTCTATAGCTGCAGGTGGACTGGGCACATACAACGTCTAGATCTAAACACTAGTGTGGAGAGTCACTCGCGTAGCAGGCTGCTTGTGCTGATTGACACATTTACAAAACAAAAGATGCTGATGGAGAGGTGCAAAGGGATTTAAGGTAGGCCAGGATTACAAGTTTTTCGTAGGCTTCAGGGATTCTAGTGTTAAGCAACTAAGAACTATCGCGCCCTCACGTGCAGGTGTGACTCGCTCCAATTACCTCATCAACTTCCCGCGGCTGCACGATCGTGCCCATGGAGACTGACACAGCCAAATGGATTATTTAAAAACTGGCCTTTCATTCAGAGCCGCAGACCAATTACATCACACAAACCCATGTTACTATATGGTTTATAGAGAAAAGAGGCTTTCCTGTAATTTTCTTTTAATATAATACATACTTGATCAGTATTTTTCTTAATCTATACTCATATACTGTAATATTTACCATGTTGAGAGAAGGCTATAGGTCCTAGGATGAACATTCTAGAATCTGTATTATTCTGAAAACACATCATGCTATATACAGTAACCTAACATTTTGTTAACCTTCTTAATTAATGACTTCTGTTCACCGTCTCAATGTTAATAACTCCCAGGTCCTTCTCAAAAGAAGTACTTTCAAGTTTCAGACCTTCCATTGTGCATTCAGATCTAACATTCTACTCCTACTATATATGTCATATGTTACTTTTACACACATTAAATTTCATTTTTCCAAGCCTGTATTCTGTCCAGATCCCTTTGTAAAGACATCTGATTCTAGATTAGCTACTTTCCACCCTGTTTTGTATAATCTACAGATTTAACCAGCTTGTTGTTTATATTCCTATCTAGATCATTTACAAACAGTAAAACTAGCAGTGGCGCCAGTACTGATCCACCCATCTCTTCTCAACACTCAAATATGGCTAGTTTAAAATGTAGAACTGTTTTGTGACATTACTTATGTTATAGTTACTGATATTATGACTGTCAGAAGCCTCTTTACAGACTTGGCTAAACCGTATATGAGAACAAACTTTCTATATAATAAATGTCATAAGACACAGTCTCTTACAGAACAAAAATATTAAAATCTGCAAACAGAATATTTGAATTAAACAGCCCAGTTAATGAAAAATAATTAATATGAAAAAAATGAAATATTTTTTTGCCTCAGAAAAACTATTAAAAATAAAGGAAACTTTCAATAAATTTACTTAGAGTCTTGTGTATGCTTGGGAAATGGCAGCAATTGTATAAATATAATTTGTAGTGGTGAACTCTTTTAATGCAGATCAATGCTCAAAAAAAGGAATAAAGGTCAAAGGGGTCTAATTAAAATCAACAGTTGCACATCTGCTGTCCACAACCCTGATTCAGATAATCTGGCCTGCAGGGCTTGGCATAATAATGAGTGTATTGGTTTGTGCATGCCACATGTAGTAGTCATAGCATAAACTGAGCAAGAGCTGTGCACTCAGAAGCACTGCATTCCTCCTCATTAAATACAGTCAACAGTTTTAAACACTAATATTCTGGATTTTTGAAATGCATACAAAATGAATATTGGTCTTTTTAACCATAGAAACTTAAGCATTTCTAAAGGCAAGAATACAAACATTGCTCCAATCTGAGATATGCTAAATATCCATTGTACAGTATTTGGATTTTTTTTTTTTTTAAATAATAACAACAACAATAATAATAATAAATTTATATAGCACCTTTCCCGTGCTCAAGGCACTTATTTAAACAGCAGGGTATACTGTGTTTCCCCAAAAATAAGACCTACTCCGAAAATAAGCCCTAGCATGATTTTCAGGCTGCTCTGAAATATAAGCCCTACCCCAAAAATAAGCCCTAGTCAAGATCATCAGCTGAAAAGTAAGGTGCATAAGGCCAGGTTTATACTTCACGCGATGTGATGCGTGTGCCCGAAACATCCATTAAATTCCAAGGACATATTTAATGATTACATCCATCAATTCGGGGATGCGTCCATTCCTGCAGAATCGGCGTAAGACAGAAACAAAATCTCTGGACGGGGCATCAGCTCATCGCAAGGTAAACACAAGCACACATATACACTGGCATCATTGTAGCTTCACCGAATCCCCAAACCTTCATGTCTTTGGATGGAAACTGAGCACACTGTGGAAAGCCACCAGGAAAACATGCACACTCCAGGCAGGGATCACAAGGGAGGTGACTCCCTGCAAGACAGCAGTGCTATCGCTCTACCACCGTGCCACCCCCATATGTGTAACTATTAACAGTATTTATTATTTAAACAAAGTTAACGATTTATCTGTAAAATGTAACATATATATTTTAATGCATTTCATCATGAAAGTGATATCAAGTATAAATCTAAGAATTCTAAATGTGCAGAGAGTTGGAATATTATAAATTTAATGTGTTCTGTGTGGCGATGCTGCTTGTCGCTGCTGTCAGGTCAGGAGGAAGCCCCAGAAGCGCGTAGTGATTTAACAACTGGGTGGGTTTTAAGATGACGTTTACGACAGTCTACTTTAATGACAAAGTAAACTACGGGATTAAAGAGGACATTTCGAGTTTAAAGCTGAAATTTCCACTTTAATCACAAAATAAACATTTTCATTATGTCCTTATTTTCTTTTTCTCTGTGGCTCAAATACGCCGCCATACATTCTGATGGTACTGTAAAGGTGGGAAAAAAAAAAAAAAAAAGGACGGCACAGAAGATGGTATTTTAAAATGTATCATGTCAATACTTTGGGGAATATGCAATGCTTGAATATCAAAGCACCATGTATTTGTATGTCGGCATTTTGCTTCACCACATCGAATCATTCACCAAACATCGAAGCACGCACATCAATCCTGGAGGATCCTAAAAGCATAGCAAGAAATTCAGGCTGAAATT
This sequence comes from Erpetoichthys calabaricus, assembly GCF_900747795.2. Lineage (NCBI taxonomy): Eukaryota > Metazoa > Chordata > Cladistia > Polypteriformes > Polypteridae > Erpetoichthys > Erpetoichthys calabaricus. The sequence goes on from NC_041401.2 coordinate 88,088,179, forward strand.
AAGGGTTTGAATGTGGAGAGTTATGACGATGTTCAAGAAGAAGATGACATGGCTGTATTTGGATAAATGTATATTGTTGTACATGAATAAATATAAGAAATCCCATGAAAATAACCCCGAGCGCATCTTTTCGAGCAAAAATTAATATGAGACCCGGTCTTATTTTCGGGGAAACACGGTATGCAACAATGGGTAAAACTATTTCTGCATAGAACACTAAACAGATAAATACAGGAGATACAAAGCATTAAATAGAATAAAAGACAATAAACCAGAGTACAATTCTAAATTCAATACAAATAATATCACATACAAATTATCCTGAGCATCTGGACGGAGAGGTAAACTGAAAGAAGGGGCAGAATGTTAAGTTAAAAGCCTTCCTGAACAGATGAGTTTTAAGTTTTTTTTAATGGAATGAATGGAGTCAGCTGATCTAATTAATTAAGGTGCGTCATTCCAAAGTCTGGTCGCTATACAGCTAAAGTCTCTGTCACCCATAGAGTACAGATCAGTGTGGGGCACAACAAGATTGCAAAAACATGTACCAGACTGGTACCTTTTCTGTAGCAGTTATACCAGTAAAAATGGTTTAATCAATTTAAAAGCAGAATTTCATTTTACAATTTAATGAAGACATGTTCAAAATCAGAAACGTTTACCTTCTTGATATAGAGTTAAACCATCATTTAATAAAGGCACATGTTTCTCCTCATTTTGAATGGCACGTTTGGTATCTAAGAGATTATGAGAGGATAGGTCATTTGTTGCAGAAGCTCCTGGTGATGTGCTGTTCTGCATGACAGCCAAGTGCTCTGTAGTTTTATTTGTAGCCTGTGTGTGTCCATCAGAAAAGTTCACCAAGGACTCCATGGCATTTTTGAAGTTGACATGGTGTTGAACCTGCTGGCGGACCCACTTAGAAAGGCCTGTTTTAAAAAAAAAAAAAAAAAAAGAAACACATATAAGAAGTTGTATTTACATGTTGTCACACACATGTGCATGGGAGGCTGTCGAAGGGCTTAACTGGGAGTAAGATGCAGAGTCAAGGGTTGATGAACAGTACTAATGCCTTTTCTCCCTCTTCCACAGACCACCAGAAGGAAAGCCCAGCTAGGACGCTGCCCACTTCCACTGCTACATCACACCCTCCTGCAGACCTTATTTCCATCTGAGATCCCACCCCTTCCTGTGCTTCACCTATAAAATCCAAGCCTTCACTCTCCTATTCAGTATGTATTAAATAATTTATCTTTGTTTTTTTGTCTTGTTCACAAGAGGTCATGAGGTAATTTCAGTATTTTAATCCAGTTACCTAATTAAAATAAAGGTTATTAAATTGAAAAAATATTCAAGTTTCATGATTTCTTGTTAATATGCAAAACAAAATATAAAACAGTTGTCTGAAAAATAACGAGGCACTAATCTCATAGTTTAGGTCATGCTAATGTAGTGGACTATTAATTACAAGACCCTAACAAACTAACACTAACAAACCCTTAGCAAGTCACTAAACCTGGCAGTGTGTCAGTTGAGGAAATATATAAACAAATACTGTGACACTATAATTCAAATGCTTTTGTTAACAAGACTATTTTCCAGAAGTTTATCTAATAACAATAATCAACTCGATTTTCTCATTTACGAAGAGATTATATAATAATTGTATGAATACATCAATTTATGGAAAAAAAATGTTTATTTGATAGTTCTTTAGATAAGTTTCCAATTACTGTGTTATTTTGTGTTTGTAAAATGTAATTTCTTTGCATTGTTGATAAGTTAAATAACAGTTAAAAATAATACATGCCACATATTTAATAAACTGTTAATAAATAAGATGAATAATTAGATATTCCCAAAATTATATATTATTCTAGTCCTGTCTAACTCTTTCATCCTGTTTATATGAAAAATCAGAGTATAAACGTGTATGCAACTGATTAATTTTCTTCTGCCTCTGCGATGCCATTTGCTTTTTAACTAATTTTCAAAAAAAATTTAAATGTACGTAAAAAACAAAAAAGTACAGGCAATCCAAAAAAAAAAAAGGAAAATGAGAAGAAATGTCAATTAATTCACAAACAGTACAAAACTGATGAAAGATCAAAACATATATGAAATACAATTTGTGGAATTAAACATAAGAACAAAGAAGTAAATGTGTAGCACAAATCAGAAAGGCACGGTATGAAAAATTTATATTTTTAAATTTTAAAGAATATTTATACTTTAATTAAAAATGACCTCTTACCGGAAAAATAATAAAATAATGATTTCATTGATCGTAATATAATTTATTAAATTAGTTCAAACAACCACTGTAATTACCGATAAAAGAAACTTCTGTCGTTGACAAAATGTGTATAAACGAAAAACAAACTTACCAACTGTTAGTGTTCATATGTAGCAAATCACATGTGATAAGTGTTAAACACATACTACTACTTACAACATTTGATATATTATTGGTTACATTTCTTTTGTTTTTCCAATTGAGACATAGGCAGGCCAAGTGACATGGTCATACAGTTTCAATAGCAGAATTTCAACCCACAGTCTCAAGAGTTTGAAGTCATAGGTCCAAAGTCTTAACAACTACAACACATGGCTGGATAATATTACTGGTTATAAAATATTATTTATATATATATATATATATATATATAAATATATATAGTGATAGAAGGCTGCACAGTCGGGTTGCCTGGGACGTGGAAGGACTGGGAGAGCGCCAATACCTCCCCTGGGACGCGAGAGGGCTGCTGCCCTAGGGTGCAGGGGAGCCACGAGATTGGAGCTGGGATGCTCCACCCTGTTGGGGCACATGGCCACCACCAGGGGGCGCCCGAACGTTCCAGGAAACATGGACTGCAGCACTAGCGTCACAACAGGAAGTGTTGCCAAACCAGAAGACAGACACATCCGGTGTGCTTTCGAGAGCTCATGCAGTACTTCCGCCACACCCGGAAGTGCTGGGGGGAAGAGGAACAGGGACACCCGGGGGAATATAAAAGGGGCCGCCTCCCTTCATGGTGACGAGAGTCGGGTGGAAGACAGACAAGGTCTGGAGGAGAGAGAAGGAGGCGGCCTGAAGAGAAGGCATTGTGTGTGTTGGCCAGGACTTTGGGGACTTTTGAGCACTACTGTAAATATGGAGCACCAAAATAAACGTGTGTTGGGTGATTCTGTGTCCGGGTCATGTTCCACAATTTAATATTATATATATATATATATATATATATATATATATATATATATATATATATATACACATATACAGTGATCCCTTGCTATATCGCGCTTCGTCTTTCGCGGCTTCACTCCATCACGGATTTTAAATGTAAGCATATGTGAATATATATCGCGGATTTTTCACTGCTTCGCGGATGTCTGCGGTCTACAGTACGTGTGCTTCCTCAGTTGATTTGCCCATTTGAATTCAAACAAGGGACGCTATTGGCGGATGGCTGAGAAGCTACCCAATCAGAGCACGCGGTTAAGTTCCTGTGTGCTGCTGATTGGCTCAGCAACGGAGTGCTGCATTAATCAGGAAGTCTAATCTCACTCATTCAGAATTAATGCACGTTACTGCTAATGCTTCAGGATTGCAGAAAAGGTAAAAGTTTTGGATATGTTGAAGGAGGGGAACAGCTACACCGCTGCAGGACACAATTACAGCATCAATGAGTCCACGATTCTTTTTATTTAAAAAGGAGGAAAAGCATATAAGATCTACGGCCGCAGTGTCCTTTAATCAGGGCGCAAAACGAGTTGCAAGTGGACATGATAAGGCAGTAGACTGGATGGAATCTGCTTTAGATAGATAGATAGAGGGATTTGGATTGAAGAGTGATGGAAGAAGAACAACGGCGGTGCTAAACAGTCGCCTGAAGAGGCTCCTTTAGAAGAGCTGTAACGCTATCCTTTGTTGTGCAGTAAAATTAAACTCATCGTTATCAGACAAGTCGTCGTGTCATTGTTGGTGAGTAACCATAATTAATTATTTACGTACAGTACTTATTACATGTACATAGTTTAGTGTCGCTGTACACACATTTTACTGTATACAATTTTTCTTGTATTGTACGTATTTATTGCTGGTGGCCTGTCTGTTGTAATGGCTGTAACGTATTGATATCGGAGACGCTCAATATCTTTAAAATAATATTTAGGTTTTACTGTATGTAAACTGTGTTTACATACATAATTTCAACGAATCTTACCTAATATCTAAGAGAATACAAAGGGTTTATGCTGTATAACTGTGTGTGAAATGTTTATAATAGTGTGGGAGAGTTTATAAGGGCTTAAAATATATAAAAATAACCATATAAACATATGGTTTCTACTTCGCGGATTTTCTTATTTCGCGGGTGGCTCTGGAACGCAACCCCCGCGATGGAGGAGGGATTACTGTATATATATATATATATATATATATGTGTGTGTGTGTGTATGTATGTATGTATGTATACACACACACACATATATATATATGTCATGAATATGATGAATAACCGCCACTTTTGTATGCAGCATTATCATGAAAAGCACTCACTCTTGGCCTCGCTTTCATTTTAGCTCAAGACTGGGCCAATACCCATCCAACACAGCTGCAGAATGACTGTGCTAGAGCACTACAGCGGAAATGCCCAGATTACTGGGACCTGCATCTGTTTCCTCTTTTTCATACGCTTGTGACAGGCCATATCATATCACTGGCTGTTAACTTCAACAGTTCTTTAGAGGATGTTTGCTTTTCTTTTGATTCCTTCTGTTCTATTTTTTTGCTCATTGTGCACTCTGTGCTACCTGTAAGTTCACCAGAGATTTTTAGAAGATGGGACATCTCAAATAATTGTGAAACACTTTTAGATAATTATAATACTGTTGACAGGGAGGGCGGCACGGTGGCGCAGTGGGTAGCGCTGCTGCCTCGCGGTTGGGACACCTGGGGACCTGGGTTCGATTCCTGGGTCCTCCCTGCGTGGAGTTTGCATGTTCTCCCCGTGTCTGCGTGGGTTTCCTCCGGGCGCTCCGGTTTCCTCCCACAGTCCAAAGATATGCAGGTTAGGTGGATTGGCGATTCTAAATTGGCCCTAGGGTGTGCTTGGTGTGTGGTTGTGTTTGTGTGTGTCCTGCGGTGGGTTGGCATCCTGCCCAGGATTGGTTCCCTGCCTTGTGCCCTGTGTTGGCTGGGATTGGCTCCAGCAGACCCCCGTGACCCTGTGTTCGGATTCAGCGGGTTGGAAAATGGATGGATGGATGTTGACAGGGAATGGTGTCTCAGGCATCCATCTTTGAAACTAAACAAGACAAACTAGAATCTCTTAATTTAAATCTCATTTAAGAAATGGAATTTAGCCACCAACAAGATAAATCTATAATAATAAAAGGCAAAGCCCTCACTGACTGACTGACTGACTCACTCATCACTAATTCTCCAACTTCCCGTGTAGGTGGAAGGCTGAAATTTGGCAGGCTCATTCCTTACAGCTTACTTACAAAAGTTAGGCAGGTTTCATTTCGAAATTCAAAGCGTAATGGTCATAACTGGAACATATTTTTTGTCCATACACTGTAATGGAGGAGGCGGAGTCACGTATCGCGTCATCACGCCTCCTACGTAATCACGTGAACTAAAAACAAGGAAGAGATTTACAGCACGAGTCGCACGCGGGAACGAAGGTAAATGACGTTAATTTTTGACTGTCTTTTAATACTGTGTAAGCATACATATTAACACATGTGCAATTAAACGTGTGCATTTACGGGGTGATTTCTCAGGCTTAAAAGCTCGCCTTTTACTAAAAAGGTAAATGCAAAACTATTTTCAATCAGTTTATTGAAACGCTCCCGTTAAGGATTGCAATAACATATTCGCGAAATAAAAGAACGAAGTGGGGGGAAATGGAGGAACAGCCGCAAACAGCGAAGAGCAAAAAATTAATTAAACAATTGAGAACGGAGCGAGTTAAGCATACAAGCATGTTCATAAGGGAAACAAAGCATGGTGTAAAACGTAACTTTAAATTAAGTTTATACAAACGCTCCCGCTGCGGATTGCAATAACATATTCGCGAGATAAAAGTTTAATGAGAAGACACGACGTATAAACGAACCACACGCCGTGGCGCAACGTTAGGGGCAACAGTTTCAACCATTCTATGATCTGCTTCTCGCAACTGAAAGACGGCACATGGCGGATGTTAGCCGACTTGCTGACCGCAACGTTAGGGGCTTCAACTATGGCGCTGACGCCACATCTCAGTGCCAACACTTTGCAGACTGTAGTTAAAAGACACGCCCTCCTCACTGGACAGTTAAAAACACCAATCAAACTAACGATGACATCAAGTATTACCCAATCAAAAGTAGGAAAGGAGGCATCTTCATAAAATGCGTGTGGGATGATTTGCATGAGACGCTGCTTTAAAAAAAAAAATGATAAAAAAAATACGGGATAAATCCCGTCCAGTATTGATTCAAAACGGGACGCGCAATTTCATTCTCAAACGCGCCACGATTCCGTATTTTAAAGGACGGGTGGCAACCCTACAGTGCCAGGTAACCACCCATACAATCAGATTGTGATTCAGACTAGGAATGCAATGAATGTAATTACCCCGATCTACATACAAGGCGAAAGTCTTGCAACATTCAAAGATGATGGTTTGGGATAAGTACACCATACAACATAAAAGAGCTTAAAAAAAGCAAGATCTCAGAGATCGTAAAAAAAAAAAATAGGAGGTAATGTCGTTTTACTCGCTGTACATTTTAGTCAAACATTACCAGTTATTCCACGAGGGAGACCAGCAGATGAACTCAACGCGTGTTTAAAATCCATGCTTCTCCCACGCTCGGTTATATGTCGCGTGTTCTCCGGTAGGTGCACCAAAAAATGTATACATTTAAGCATGTAATTGGCAAACAAAAAATGAGGTATACCCGAAGACACTACAGTAGTACTTAATGTAACTTTACTTCTTAAATGTTAATGTTTTACTGTTTAATAATTTATACGCTTCTTATATGTTGTTCAAATTCTTTTATCAAAATACCACTGACAGCGCAATGCACGATAACATGGAGTGAATACACCATACGCATCCGCCCACGGCTGCCCTGCTGTGCGCAGATAGGAGTTGATTCTACAATAAAATAAAATAAAAAGAGTAAAACAATCATCACCCATAAAGCGGATAGTAGACGTGACGTACTATATGTGTACCACATTTCAAGTGTATAGGTGAAACGGTTTGCGAGCTACAGGTCATTTAAAATCCTGAACAGACACACAAATTGCCACGGTAGCAAATTACAGAAGAAGATTTAACTGTTTAATAATTTATATTTATATGAAATGTGCTTCTTATATATTACTTCATATTCTCATATGATAATGATGTTAATGTTTATATTGATTTCTGTGTTATTAAAACTGCATGTATGTGTATATATGTATATATATATATATATATATATATATATATATATATATATACTACCAAAATACCCGCGCTTCGCAGCGGAGAAGTACTGTGTTAAACAGGTTATGAAAAAAAAAGGAAACATTTTAAAAATAACGTAACATGATTGTCAATGAAAGCCCGTTTCACTCAGTAAGTCTTATGTGTGTGTTTATGTATGTCTGTATATATATGTAGATGTGTATATGTAGATATGTATATATATGTATATGTATATAAATGTTTATGTGTGTGTGTATATTATATATATTATATATATATATATATATAAAAGACAGCAACAGTTATAACAATGACAACACAATTACATTGACAATCATGTTACGTTATTTTTAAAATGTTTCCTTTTTTTTTCATAACCTCTTTAACACACTACTTCTCCGCTGCGAAGCGCAGGTATTTTGCTAGTCTATACTAATAAAAGGCAAAGCCCTCACTGACTGACTGACTGACTGACTCACTCATCACTAATTCTCCAACTTCCCGTGTAAGTAGAAGGCTGAAATTTGGCAGGCTCATTCCTTACAGCTTACTTACAAAAGTTAGGCAGGTTTCATTGCGAAATTCTACGCGTAATGGTCATAACTGGAACCTGTTTTTTGTCCATATACTCTAATGGAGGAGGCGGAGTCACGTATCGCGTCATCACGCCTCCTACGTAATCACGTGAACTGAAAACAAGGAAGAGATTTACAGCACGAGTCAAACGCGGGAACGAAGGTAAATGATGTTAATTGTTGAGTGTCTTTTAATACTGTGTAAGCATACATATTAACACATGTGCAATTAAACGTGTGCATTTACAGGATGATTTCTCAGGCTTAAAAGCTCGCCTTTTATCAAACGCGGGAACAAAGGTAAATGACGTTAATTGTTGAGTGTCTTTTAATACTGTGTAAGTATACATATTAACACATGTGCAATTAAACGTGTGCATTTACGGGGTGATTTCTCAGGCTTAAAAGGGCACAAACCACATTAGATTTCATGCTCAAGAGTAAGCTCAGCACACAGCTTGGTCATATTACAACCAGAGGGCCGAACTGACAACGTGGTATACAAAGAGATCGCGGCTCACGTGAAGTGGCTGAACGCAGCAGGAGTGATGACTTCGATGAATCAAACCTGTTCAAAAAACACATTACACAATTGATAAGGTACGAAAACAATATGAAACCGATTGTGGATTTGCGTACAGCCACTTAAACTTTGTGACGGCACGAGACTTCAGGTCACGTGTCTGCAAAAGAACCTCATCGAGGCAACTATTTTTACTGGCGGTGGCTCAGGGGAGAGAGTTTTTATTCCTCGCATCCCCATTATACCCTCTGATCTCCCATTTCAATTCAAACACCTCTAATTTCCACTAAGGCTCTGCTTCGCAATGACAATTAATAAGTCTCAGGGACAGACCCTACAAAAGGTTGGCATTGATTTGAGGCAGGACTGCTTTTCACATGGCCAACTGCACGTTGCATGCTCAACCGTAAGCTCAGCTCACAGCTTGGTCATATTACAACTGGAGGGGCGAACTGACAACGTGGTATAAACAGAGATCCTTAACAAATAATTATTGATTCATTTTCCCTCAGTTTAAAAAGGTTTACTTTTCTTCTTAATAAAAATTTTAAAGCAGTACTTCGCCGCTGCGAAGCGTGGGTATTTTGATATATATCAAAATATATCGCGTCATCACGCCTCCCATGTAAGCACGTGAACTGACCCGCTGCCGTTTGCAATGCCATATTCGCGAGATACAAGTTTAATGAGAAGACACGAGGTATAAACGACAGTTTGGTTCACTTTCTAACAGAGTTAAAATTGCTGTAGCGAGAAACTTTTAATTGCCAGGTCTTAGCTAACATTAAATAAACCCGTGGACATCGCAACATCACACAAGAGAGCGGCTCACGTGAAGTGACTGAACGCAGCAAGAGTGATGACTTCGATGAATCAAACCTGTGCAAAAAACACATTACACAATTGATAAGGTACGAAAACAATATGAAACCGATTGTGGATTTGCGTACAGCCACTTAAACTTTGTGACGGCACGAGACTTCAGGTCACGTGTCTGCAAAAGAACCTCATTGAGGCAACTATTTTTACTGGCGGTGGCTCAGGGGAGAGAGTTTTTATTCCTCGCATCCCCATTATACCCTATGATCTCCCATTTCAATTCAAACGCCTCTAATTTCCACTAAGGCTCTGCTTCGCAATGACAATTAATAAGTCTCAGGGACAGACCCTACAAAAGGTTGGCATTGATTTGAGGCAGGACTGCTTTTCACATGGCCAACTGCACGTTGCATGCTCAACCGTAAGCTCAGCTCACAGCTTGGTCATATTACAACCGGAGGGGCGAACTGACAACGTGGTATAAAGAGAGATCCTTAACAAATAATTATTGATTCATTTTCCCTCAGTTTAAAAAGGCTTACTTTTCTTCTTAATAAAAATTTTAAAGCAGTACTTCGCCGCTGCGAAGCGCGGGTATTTTGATATATATATATATATATATGTCAATGTATGTCTAGATATATGTAGATATGTATATATGTGTATATATATATGTACATATGTATATATATATGTACATATGTATATATATATGTACATATGTAAATATATATATATGTAAATATATATATATATATGTAAATATATATATATATATATATATATATATATATATATATATATATATATATATATATATATATATATATATATATAGTGTGTATGTATGTATGTATGAGTGTATATATATATATATGTATGTGTGTGTATATGTATATATGTATATATGTGTGTGTGTATATGTATATATGTATATGTGTGTATGTATATGTATGTGTATATATATGTTTTTAAAATGTTTCCTTTTCTTTTTCATAACCTCTTTAACACACCACTTCTCCACTGCGAAGCGCGGGTATTTTGCTAGTTACTCATAAATTTCAGCAAAGCAGAGTATAACTTTGTTAAAAACTGTATACCTAGGTTAAAATCTTCTAAAATTTATTCAGGAGAAAATTTGAAATATCATATGTTTTAGGATGTCCTACAAGCAGATTTTACTGAGAAAATTTTTTGCATATTTGCCAGTGTTGACTTTACAATTGGGCGGCACGGTGGCGCAGTGGTAGCGCTGCTGCCTCGCAGTAAGGAGACCCGGGTTCGCTTCCCGGGTCCTCCTTGCGTGGAGTTTGCATGTTCTCCCCGTGTCTGCGTGGGTTTCCTCCGGGTGCTCCGGTTTCCTCCCACAGTCCAAAGACATACAGGTTAGGTCGATTGGCGATTCTAGATTGGCCCTAGTGTGTGCTTGGTGTGTGGGTGGGTGTGTCCTGCGGTGGGTTGGCGCCCTGCCCAGGATTGGTTCCCTGCCTTGCGCCCTGTGTTGGCTGGGATTGGCTCCAGCAGACCCCCCGTGACCCTGTGTTCGGATTCAGCGGGTTGGAAAATGGATGGATGGATGGACTTTACAATTATTTTCAGTCTTCTAGTAACATTGTATAGAATAATACTGGATGGGGCAGTATTATGCAACAAAACGTGAATTGTGGTATCTTAAGGTAAATCACATTCTAGTATTTTAACCAAATGGTAAAATCCTAACTCAGTTGAAAAGTCATGTCTCAGTTTATTTAAAATTGCTTACTTGTCTGACCACTGAGCAACAAGTCGCGACTCTCCAGCTCCATGACAAATAGAAAACATAGTAATGAACATAGTATAATTTTAATTAATAAAAAAACACAAAAATATCTAACTATTGTATTTATAACAAACACAAACCAGTTTACTAATGCCAAGAAGCTCAAAATACCTAGTATAAATTTAAAGGAATTATTGATATTCATATCTTTCATTGATAATAATGAAACAAACTGAATAACTAGAAATTAAAATACTGTAGTATAGTGTTAGACACAAACTATTACCATTCCTGAAAGCACCCTTAGAATTTTGAATGTATTACTTCCAGTCGATAATAAGAAAAAGTGTCAATTCTTAATATTTAAATTTTATTCTTCTTTACTAAAAGTTAACAAAATGAAATAGTCAATACAAAATTTCACAAACCAACTAAAATATACTAAAGTATCTAAACTACTCAGATTTAATTTATAAAAATGTGTATTTCATAACATATGTAGTGTTTGTGTATTTAATATTTTTAAATAGGCCAGCCCTGAAGTAAATATGGACACATTTAAACTGTAATTCACACAAGAAATGTTAACCAAATAAAAAGATATCCATAAGACCACCTGACAAAGTACCTGTCATACGTTATTCTAATTATTTATGAACAATTACTACTTTGTTTGGCTTAGCTGGTGAGGTATTTTAAAACAAAGGATAACAGCCCAGTCTGTCTTTTCTTGACAATGAGGAAAGAAGAAATGGCCAGAAGTTCTACAAAGGCTGATTGAAGTAGTGCTAGAATGTACTAGTACAGTAAACATAACATTTAAGGCTGGATATACTGGACTATAGACAACAACAAGACAAGCTGAAATAGTCTTATATTCTACACTAAAAAAATTATTTATAAAATGTTAAACATAAAAAAAGAAGAAGAAAAAAAAATGTTCAAAAAAGCGCAAATGGCATCTGGAAACGTTCAGGGTAATGTGGTATTGCTTGGTTAAAAAAAACAAACAAACAAACAATGGTTTACTTTTGAAATGGAATACTAGCACCATCCAGTGGTTAAAAGCTAGTTCCTGAAAAAGATATTGCATCAACTTGTTATCAGCTTATTTAAGCATTAGTAATTGATGAAGGGTACTATGCTGAACCTTTTTTGAAAACAGTCAAAATAAAATTTTCAAAATGCCCTTAACGTTCTGGTACAAATGACAATTAATGAGTGTACTCTGGTACACTCAATACTTTTTTTTCTATAGATAATGCTTACAGACCCGGTAAAAATATAAAACTGAATTCAAGTCATCCCTGTTCCTTCTGTGGCGAGCGGCTGGGGGTGGTACCCAGCCGGGACGCCCAGAAGGACCGGAGGAGGGATTACACCTCCTCCAGACCACGAGAGGGCAACCGCCCTATGGGGACCACAGGGAAGGAGCATAGAAGCGCCCCAATGCCAGAGGAGCCCTGGCCCTCAGCACTTCCGCCACACCTGGAAGTGCTGGGGGAAAGAAGACCAGGGACACCCGGAGTGCTTCCGGGTGCACAGGTGGCACTTCTGCCACACCAGGGAGTGACGGCAGGTGCTCATTCGGAGGCACCTGGAGCATGTCCGGGTGGGTTTAAAAGGGGCCGCCTCCCTCCATTCGATGGCTGGAGTCAGGAGGAAGATAAACAGAGCTCGGGAGGAGACGAGTGGAGGCGGACCTGAAGAAGAGGCATTGTGTGAGACCTGAACTTGGGGGGTGAAAGTGGGTTGTGTGCTGTTTCACTGTATATAAATTTATAATAAACGTGTGTTGGGTTTTGTACCTACGGTGTCCGCCTGTCTGTGTCTGGGCCAGTTGCCACACTTCATTCAAACTAAAGTGGCAAGTGCAAGGCTTAAAAATGTGATATTAAATGCTAGTACTCTTTAATGATCATAATAGTTTTCAAATGCCTACACAGAAAATTATATAATTCAAAATGAAAATTGAAGGTCTCATTTAAAAAAAATTAAATAAAAACAATAAATTTATCAAACAAATACTGAGAGTAAAGCCTAACACATCATTGAACTTTACCATTAATATATTTATTAGGATTGCATCTGAAGCGATCATCCACAAGTATAAGTGCACCCCAGTCATTCTTATGCCTGATACACCTGCAAAGAAAGCAAAAAATTAAACCTTGTAATTGTCAAATTAGGAAAAGTAAATTAAAATTAAATCAATAGTGAGTCAGCAGGGTTCCTTCTAGGATATTTTTCAAAGGATTCTTTCCTTCACATGGAGAATCATAAATCCACAGAATAAGTACTGAGGCAAAATATTTATTATGCTAAATGTCCTATTTCAATTCAATAATATTTGGCAATAGTTAGTTGATCAAAGACTAATGTGTGATGTTGGGATAAATGACTGTTCTTATCAAAATATTTTGTATATTACACATACAATGCAAGTGTCAACTAGGGCTGCCAGATCGAATGTAACTATTCAAATATAATTCAAAATGTATTTAAAAAATATTATGAGCGAATACAATTTGAGCGAATACAAGCGGCTGAAATGAGTTTCCTCTGCAGGGTGTCTGGGCTCTCCCTTAAAGATAGGGTGAGAAGCTCAGTTATCTGGGAGGGGCTCAGAGTAGAGCCGCTGCTCCTCTGCATCGAGAGGAATCAGATGAGGTAGCTCGGGCATCTAATCAGGATGCCTCCCTGGTGAGGTGTTCTGGGCACGTCCAACCGGGAGGAGGCCCCAGGGAAGACCCAGGACACGCTGGAGGGACTATGTCCCCCAGCTGGCCTGGGAATGCCTCGGGATTCTCCCGAAAGAGCTAGAAAAAGTGGCCGGGGAAATGGAAGTCTGGGTATCTCTGCTCAAGCTGCTGCCCCCGCGACCTGACCTCGGATAAGCAGAAGAGGATGGATGGATGGATGGATTAAAAAAAAAAAAAACAGTCTCGTTCAAAGACAAAAGTTGACGTTTGATTGTCAAAGAATGTTTTTTTGTTTTACCTACACTAATTTTGGTTTCTTGTTACTCCAGATGCACTATGTAAACTTGAAGTATTTTACTGATCTGCTTTTGCACATCAGTACCATGGCAAGCCATTTCATAATTTTGATTGGTTAGTTTATCATCTTCATTAGTAAAACGTGCAGCCAGGCCCCTTCACAACATGGTGCTTTTTTCCTGTCCTATTACTCTGCACTTTGATCTACAAATGTACTCAAAGTAGTTTTTTTCAATGCTTCACATATGTGACATCACAGGGGCATACTGGCTTTTTATTCAGAATGTTGCTATATAAATGGTACTTTGCCTCGGTTTGTTGGACACTTCCAAAATAGTAAAACAATTTTGCCTTTGTCTGCCTGCCTCTTGCCTGCTATCCTTACCCTGTTGCTGTTTTACTAACTTACTGGTACTCCTCCTGATCTTGAAATGCTCTGCCCATACCTGTTTGGCAGCAAGACATGTCATAATACTACAATAAATACAGCAAGACTCCTGTTGTGTGTTGCTAGCTGGTCACAAGCAACACTGTCATAAGCGCTTCATGATTTGCAGATGCATGAGTAAAAAAAGCAATAAATATTAATAGTAATATAACGAAGCACGGTGCCAGCATGTTGCTGCTCATATGGATTTTAGCTCCTTTTGCATGGCTGCTTTTGTGGTTTGCTGTCCCGAGAAGGACTTTCACACCCAGCCATCAGTACTAGATTGAAAAAAGACAGCATTGCAGATGCTCAGGATTTTGATGGCTCTTATATTTAAACATTAATTTCCTGTGTATCACTAGGATTAATTAAAAATATAAATAAATTCACATACAGTCTCAGTCTTTAGAATGTCCTATGTGTGAATACTCAAGTTGTATGCTAAAGCCATTCAATTTTTCTACATCACTGACTGTGATGTGGTTGATTAAGGTAATTAATTTGGTCTGAAAACTGAAAACAAATTACCAAAAAATACATGTTCATTGAAATGTGAGGGTATAATGAATACTTTTATTCTCAAGAAAATACCTGTTTGCAGAAAAAACTAGATGGATGTTTAAAGAAATATCTGCAGGATTAGGAACGGCAGTCAATTTTAGTAATAAAGCCATCAAAAACTAAAATGGTAAAAATTGCACACTTAACTTTCCCATTATACCTTTGGTTTACATAGGTATGTTACTCTATTAGCATAAATACATGATGATGACAGTAATTTTGTGTTAAAGTGCTAGTTGGATACAAGTTTTATGCTTACTGCTTTAGTTGGAATAAAAAAGGCTAATAATAGCAACATAAATTAAAAAAGAGCAAAAGCCTGCTTTCCTTTGTTCTGCACTATATTGTGACAAAATATGCTCACTTTCAATGTATCATTATTTATTAATTTATATTCTTTTTAAATAATCTTTCTTTGCATTTTGAAAGTGAAACCACCACAATAATACCAGGTAGTTTAACCAAACATTTTTCTGTAATGTTCAATATATGCTCTATCACTTCTGGCATTCTCCTTGTATGTTTCTTCCTTTTAAGTGTGGAACAGGATATTGACTCTTACGTATACCTGAAAATAAGTAAATATTACTCTGATTTTATAAAATATTTTACATATTGCTGTAAATGCACTGAAAAACAAATGTTCTTATTAATAACTGCATAAGAAAAAGGAATTTTATACTCCAAGTAAGAATTTTCATAGGAGAAGTTTCTCCCTACCTTCCCAATGCTTGATTGAGAGCTCTAAATGCTTGAATCTCATACCACTGGCTGCCTGATAAAAGACCACGTGTCTTGCAATGCTGGTCATTATACTTCCTTTTGAGCTCCACCTTAGAAATAGATAAATTATTCATTTAAAGAGGTGTTTTCTATACTTAGAAAATCAAAAGTACAATCAGAATTTTAAAAAATGAACACAAATAACTCAATGTTTTCTTTAGTCTGAAATAGCAATGTTGATTACTAGTTTCCAATGAATGCACCCTTTCCTGCAAGAATGTTTGTGCTCTGTTCATTTAATATATGATTACTCAAAATTGTGTAGTTAAAAAAAGGGTTGATTTCCTTTACCTATAAATATAATTAGAAAAATTAAATGATGCAGTTTGAACTAGAATGTGAAGAGTGAACACTAAACTTTCAAGAAATTTGTATGTTAACATCGAGAAATTATTTTTAAGAAAACAGATAATTAAAATAAATCACAAGGAAAATAAATGGTCTGAATATACACAGAATTTCACCAAATACTGCAGATTATTCTTGTTCATAATAGGACACACAAATAAAAAGCTTTGATTACTAATAATGACATGCTCACTTGTAGAAGTGACACTGTTTCTCAGGCTTATGATCTTACATCAAGAACAACATCTCAACATCTACATCCAGAAGAAAATATTAAAATTCCAAAGTGTTCAGAAAATTCAACATTTAAGGATTACTAATTATGTATAATAGTGCTATGTCTTTTACAAATGAACTATAAAAATATGTTGGAATTTTAATGTATAAATAAATACAAGCCAACCGAACATAAATACCTGCTTCTAAAAAGAAACAAAAATATTAATTAAAACTCTCAATGCAAAATGTTTAAAAGCCCCTCAATCTGCTCCATCCTATTCCAAACATTTTACATAAACAGTACAACACCAAACAAATTAATTCCCGTAATTCAGTTGCAAATCTTTTGAATTATCCATGCCAGCACTGCACAGTGCTTTGTTTACTAACACATCAGTATTATAGCATTACATACAGTATCATTACATAATACTGCCAAATGAGACCATCAGATTGAGAAACGAGAAAATAGTAATGTAATACATAGTATAACTCAGTGTCTTTTTTTGAAAAAGTTATTGTTTAAACACAGCAGAAGAAAAAAAGTACAACCACAGTGCAAAAAATGTTATGATAATAAATGCCCATGATAGTTTAAACTACTTTATACCTATGCTTGAATCCAATACCTAGTATATACCACACAATAATAAATATACATACTCACTTGAAACTTTGCAGAATGCTAAAATAGTTCTTTTCACTACAAAAGCAGTAAACTGATGAAATATAATAAACTACCCATAAAACTTTTATTTAATATACCGTAAACTACATGCAAATGCAGTATTAGTGTACTGTATAGATTATTGTTTTTTCATCAATGCAGATGAGTTTAAAATAAATTATTTTGCTCCTGTAAATTAATATTGCAAGGTAACTATGGAAAAAACAGTTAATTATTAGAACTCCATGAAGATTTAGCAACAGGCAACAAAGTTTTCTTTTAATAAACAACTCTGAAAAACAAATTCTTCTTTCCTAAAATGTTTTATTGAAGAGTTTTCGTAACTGTGGACTTTATGACAGTTAAACAAGAAAACCTACTAGCTAGTTGCAAGACAAAAGTCAAAATAATCATGTAAACAGAAAGCATATTGAATGTAAAGTGGGTTGACTAATAAAGGCAGAGCAAAACAAATCATGTTAGTGGTAACACTTGAGGCCTAAAGTAGTTTATACTTGCATGCCTCAAAAGACAGATTTGTTATGAAGGGGTAAAAAGAAGAAACAAGAAAGGGACACTTCAAAAGAATCCTTGCCACAAATATGCCATGGAAATGTCCATCAATTCATTCAGTGCTTTGTATTATAGCCTTAACCTTTTTAAATTGACAAGTGAAAAGTTCAATTCCTATTTGACACAATCTGCTCAAGGACAAAAGTCAGAAGATCTCTAACCACTGTTGACAGGTAACTTGATTTAAAACTGTTATATAAAATGTCAGGTAGAGCACGACTTATCAAGATGCATCCAACACTTTAAAAAATAAACAAAATGGCAAAACATTACCACGAGCACAGGCTTATTTTTCATTTCATATGAAAATCAATACAATAATATATGAAATTATATAGAAATGAAGAGTTAGTTACCCATAAAATGAGTCTCAACCTAATTATTTTATTGTTTATAGTCAATTAACAGCAGATCTTTTTGTATTTGTTAAAACATATAAAACTACCACTGAAAAAATATACCATGGAACATAATAATGGTTTATAACAATAATGTGTGAACACAATTAATCAATTGTTATTTGATGCAGCCCTTTTAACATAGAATAACATCCCTTGCAGATTACAAAGAAAATAAGAGAACAATTTAAAGTTGCAATATAACATACAATACAGGTTTGAAAACCAGGAAATTAAGAACCGAGTGCAGTGTACTGACAGTATAATCTAATACTACAGAATAAACAACAGTACCATAATTAAAGAATTAGATAATAAAATATGCTACTATGGATGCTGGTTCACTGATATACATATGGAGAATCCTAGGAATATAAGGCCAAAAACTAAGAGTTTTCATTAAGTGTCACATAAATAGTATTTGCATTACTAAAAAGGCCTTTGCTAAAGTATCTCAAGAGTCTTGCAAGTTTTCATTAGGCAAGCAGCTGCACTTTAATTAACAACAGTTTTTATCATTAGCTGATAAAAATAGTTTAGAAAATGTTTTGAGGTTTACATTTCAGCAAAAATAGGGCATCATTCAGGACACCAAGCTCTTTGTAGCAATAAGTAAACTGAAGTTATCTTGTATTTTACAAGCTTTTGCAGAGAGAGAGAGAGAGAGAGAGAGAGAGAGAGAGAGAGAGAGAGAGAGAGAGGGAGAGAGAGAGAGAGAGAGAGAGAGAGAGAGAGAGAGAGAGAGAGAGAGAGAGAGAGAGAGAGAGAGAGAGAGAGAGAGAGAGAGAGAGAGAGACAGAGAGAGAGAGACAGAGAGAGACAGAGAGAGAGAGACAGAGAGAGAGAGAGAGGAGATACTTTATGAAACCCAAGGGGAAATTCACAATTTACCAAATACTTTTTTTGAGTGTGAATTGCAAGTGACAACATATACTGTTTGATATGATACTATCAAGATACCTGGGTCAATCACAATATAATAATATTGATATTTTGTCTTGTGATATTAACTATTGCAATTTATTATTCCATTCTTTACTGAAATTAAAGTTTTAATTTGTCAAAAGAATGTGTGAAGAAGCCCCCATAACCTCAATGTACACAAAATGACAAATAGAGAGAGACTTATAGCACACTGTTCTTGGTTTTCCACTTTCATTTAGATTAAATTAGTTTTGGAGCTTGAGCATGATGTATACAGCAGCCTTTAGGAGCTCCAGTTAGCCAGAGGTGAGACAGTCACATCAGCTGATTCCTCTAATTGAAAACGGAGGACAGAGTCAGGCGACAATACGTTTTTTTCATTTGAAAGTGGAAAGGTTGTTCATTAGAAAGCTGTTGGTTTGATTAATGACAATAACACAGAAATATACTCAAACAAAACATTTGAATAGGTTGTTACTGGGAGTGATTTTTAAAGGCAAGATGGCAAAAAAAGATTTCTGTAATGATGCAAAGTGCATCAGGAGAAAAGCATCGGACTGGATACATTTTAAATTTTAGACAGTGAAAACTGCATTGTACATTTAAATATACAAGTAATTCAAATATGAACATGACAGCTTTAGTTTGAAATGTACCAGAGTATTATAATTTCATACGATGCAAATGTAATATTTCATATTAGGAGTTGCCATCATGTCTCTTGCACAAATTAAAATAGTTCACAGGCTTTTTTTCATTTTCACCTTAAAATAGTAAATGCACAATGATTAAGTAGGCTAAAAATACAGTAAACACTACAACGCATTGAAGCCCTGTCTTTTTATTAGTAAAAAAAAATGTAATCAATACATTTTTACTGTAGTTAAGAAACAGTAGCTTTTTGGGCTACAGGATTTTATTTGAGTCATGTAAAGGCTGGGAAATGCAAGGTCATAAGTTAAATCCCAAAAGATGGACGACCAGATATTTGTGACGCCGCGGGCACAACACACATCCATTATATTATTATCTGGGTATGAAGTTTCATCTTTATCTGCTAAAATATATTGTAATACTTGGAGAATGCAAGGAAACACCAACTAGTTGTTTAATATTTTACCTTTAGTCTCTTCTTCAGTATTAAGTGGTATGCCTTTACAAAAGCCCTTTGAAACAGAGAAAATTAGAGGTTTATAAAAACATAGAACTGCCAAAGAAAGCCATCTTTAGGACTTTTAAAACAATGCCTGTAAGTAGTATCAGAGATTGTATAATAGTTTAAACTATGTTTTGTTCAGTCATTTTTGCAGTTTCTTCATAATTTTTGCTATGCAGATTTTAAAGAGTTAACTATGAAGTACAATACCCTACCACTGAAAGCAGGGGCTAATGCCTTAAGGCATTAAATGTCATCCAAGTACAATCAGAATCTATTTCAACATGTAACCCTTCAATCCCTCACATCATGTCAGTGTTCAATGCAAGATGACATGATGCATATGCGAAAAAGCCAATTCTGGCTGCTAGCAAATATCCTAAATGTGCAATAAACCACAGGCTGGGGGCCTTAGTTAAATGTCAAAAGATAGCCTTTTCCATATACCTGTTCATCCTTAAAAATATACACTTAGCCATCAGGCATGCTTGGCAGACAAACTGTTCTGCCAAGCAGCAGAAGTCAGCCTGTGGCAAAAGCAACCATCTTGTAGCTGTCACACAGATTACCCCTTATCTGTTTGCAGACCTTCATTGTCTGCTCTCATGTAAGTTCAAGTTTAGGAGAGATTCATGGTACCTGCTTCAGGCCACTACTCACTTCTTTTAAATGCTTTAAGCCTTCAACTCGGAAGCTACCAAAACACACATACATTTAAAATGATACAGAAAGACACTTAGCACAGTGCTGCTATTTAATACTTGGTTTATCAGATAAGCATCTGTGAAAATATGCATTGATAAAGTTCATTATGCAGCATATACTGAAGGTGAACAATAATGCAGTTAGCAATACAAAAAAGTGCCTTAAATACAAGTAAATTTGTACCTCAATCATATCACTTGTCCAGCAAATGATGACCAGTAATGCAGAAGTACAGTACAAGATAAATATTTCAAGATATATTACTCAGCCGCTTACAACTTACCCGCCATTAATATGCTAATTGTGTAATAACAATATAGTTGAAATAGAGAGTGAAACTGATGTCTTTAAAAGTAGCTATACAAAGAGCTTGAGTAAGCTACAAATAAGTACAACTGCTCCAGTACAATTTACTGAATTATTTGACAGTAGCTGAAGCGTTTACAAAATATTGACTGCAACTAGGAGGTCACATTTTTATACCAATACATTCATTAAGTGTGGGAAAACACTATTTTGTTTGGTGATTGAACTAAGAATCGTGTTAAAAACTAGAAGCAAGCATGAAAATGTAGTTAATTTGACAAAATGATTATAATAATTGTCAACAAAATGCAATTTAATTTTTTACTACACCTTAACATATCTCTCACAAGGAGTTCCACAGAGCAGACTAAGGGCATATTAAAAATTTATGAAAACCAGCAACAATAAAATGATGAGTTTAATCACACTTAGGAAGTAAGACAGTCTATCAGAAAATGAAAAAACATTTTTGGAGACACTATATTCAACCTATATAATCTGGATGTTATGGTATGCAAGAAACAAACAACATGGTCATTAAGTGGTCAGTGTTGCAGTCTTATTGATACTATGGTCCTGTTTTCAAATGCCAAACCCAGTCATTGTCAGTGTGGAGTCTGCATTTTGACTCTGTGTCCCTGTCCCTGATGTGCAGGTTATCTGGTGACACTAAAGTAGCCCAGTGAGTGTGTAAATGTCTGCCATCAGAGGAGTCTGAAATGGAATGGCGACTTTTGACTTTTCCAGGGCTGGATTTTGGCTTGTTCTGTTAGGACAGGCTCCAGCTTTTAATGACCCTGAATTAGATTAGCTGTTATGTCACATGCATTTTCTAAAGCATCACTGTTACATTGCAAGTATTAAGTGACTGTGACTTGTGAGATGATGGGGATCCCTTTAGAGAGAAGCACGAAGTTGAATGTGTTTTAAAGGCATATTATATTGTGTATGTGTTAGGTTCAGGTTAATTCAGAATGAATAAACATGCTCCCTAAAGCTAAACCTCCAGCAATTCTTTTCAGTTTTTAATGTATAATTTGTTTAAACAATATACAATATTTTCCCAATTTCTTATGAATTTTGGTTATAGATGTTTAAAATATATTAAAAGATATATAAAAATATTTTATTAGTTGCTTAAATGTCATGGAGCATTAGGACATCATAATTTTTTTACTCTTACTTGTCAAATGTAGGTGTTGTTTCTGGATATTGGTTTATTAAATACCAGCCACAGTATCAGTCAAAGGCAGGAAACAGAATAATTTACTATCTCTTGACCTATGTATACTTTCAGCACTTTTCCTCTGTATTCACATGTATCTGAACCTCTCTTCACCAGTGTCAACCGTGTTCCTGTAAAGCCTGCTTCTCTGGCTCTCTCATCACTTTCAAGGCATCTTTCTTACCTCCTGTATGTTTTTATATTTTCCATCTTTGAAAGCGACTCTCTCAGAGTGTGCCTTTACTCCTCCTCATGCATCTCACATTCGCACTTCCTGTTCATCAACGCCAAACTGATTACATTGTTCTGAGGGACTGGACACAAAGATCTCAGTATCTATACTAATTAATAAAAGGCAAAGCCCTCACTGACTGACTGACTCATCACTAATTCTCCAACTTCCTGTGTAGGTGGAAGGCTGAAATTTGGCAGGCTCATTCCTTACAGCTTACTTACAAAAGTTAGGCAGGTTTCATTTCGAAATTCTACGTGTAATGGTCATAACTGGAACCTGTTTTTTGTCCATATACTCTAATGGAGGAGGCAGAGTCACGTATCGCGTCATCATACCTCCTACGTAATCACTTGAACTAAAAACAAGGAAGAGATTTACAGCACGAGTCAAACGCGGGAACGAAGGTAAATGACGTTAATTTTTGAGTGTCTTTTAATACTGTGTAAGCATACATATTAACACGTGCAATTAAACGTGTGCATTTACGGGGTGATTTCTCAGGCTTAAAAGCTCGCCTTTTATCAAAGGCGAGAACAAAGGTAAATGACGTTAATTTTTGAGTGTCTTTTAATACTGTGTAAGCATGCATATTAACACATGTGCAATTAAACGTGTGCATTTACGGGGTGATTTCTCAGGCTTAAAAGCTCGCCTTTTATTAAAAAGGTAAATGCTAACTGTTTTCATTCTGAAGGGCACAAACCACATTGGATTTTGTAATGATAGTTGATTAGTAAGGTCTATTAAGGGATACTTACAGAATGATTAGTAATGCCTGTGAATGCCGATGCAAGTAGGAGAATGGGCGTGAACTAAAGAACGATTAGTAACTTGTACAGTAAATGTCTCTAAAGTCTGTCTATTAAAAAGTTATTATATCTTTCAATCCTGTGTATTGATTAAACTACGAACCTAACAAGATCACTACATGGTGTCAGAAGTGGCGGATTGGAAGAGGAATGTGAAGAAGAGGTTCAGCTTTTCAACGAGTCGCATGTCTGTTAGTAACCCGAAAACGTGATCAGAAAGCGCTAAGACGTTCTAGCAAAAGAGAAAAAAAAATGTTAGGATTACAGCCCCCACCAAATCTCCAGTTAAAGGGAAATGTAGCTGAAAATTGGAAAAGATTTTAACAGAGATTCGAGTTGTATCTTGCTGCGATTGAAGCAGATAGGAAAAGTGAAAAAATGAAAGCGTCTATGCTTCTACATGTAATTGGTGAAGAGGCGCTAGAGGTGTATAACAATTTTCAGTTTGAAGAAGATGGAGACAATATGAAATTGAACAAAATAGTTGAAAAATTCGAAACGTATTGCAACCCAAAGCGCAATGTGACGTTTGAGCGGCACAAGTTTTTTTACATGTTTCCAGAAAAGCGGAGAAACAATAGACCAGTATGTGACGGAATTGCGTAATAGGAGCTGTTCTAAGAAGAAACCGTCAAGACATCAAAGGACCAATAACCTCTAATCAGAACACTAACACCAGCGAAACAAATATTAACGAGAAAACAAGTATAAATCAGGAAAGAACATCTCTACTGCAAACACAATTAACCAGAATATCAAAATGTCAAGTAAAACCACCAGAACGACTCATTGAGACATGTTGAGGATTAAAGGAACATTTTCAATTAAGAAATGCTGAATTCCTTTAACAGTTGTGCTTTTTATACATAGTTTGAATGCTGGATGTATGCCTGAAATGTTTTGGATAGTTCAGTTGTTTGAAGTGATCAAGAATTAAACGTGTGCATTTACGGAGTGATTTCTCAGGCTTAAAAGCTCGCTTTTTATTAAAAAGGTAAATGCTGTTTTCATTCTGAAGGTCACAAACCACGTAAGATTTCAGCCGTTAAACGCGCAAAAATCTCGGTACACCAGATAAATAAGCGCAACATATTATCAGTTGTATTATATACTTATAATACATATAGAAATGTGTTAATCGTTAACTAATAGTATCGGATGGTATTTTTCGACTCGCGCCTTGATTTAAACGATTGCATGTCTTGGTGGGTTTGCATAGCTTATTGTCAATATCTTTACACCTCTTTTTAAGACTTATTGACTGAAACGGGCTTTCATGAAAAAACTTAGGGCTTTGCTTCAAGATACACCCTCCACAAGTTAAGGAAGTAAAAATAACAGGTATATATTTCTGTTTTATTTAAACCTTTTAAGTTCGTATGCATAGCCCCATTTGGCTGTTTAAGTTTTTTTTTTTTTCTTCAGTAATATTTAATCTCCTTAAAGAAAAACAACATATGCATTTTACTTTTTTTGTATCTCTTTAGTAATATTTTAGTGTAAAAGGATAACGAGTATTTAAACCTTTTATGTTACTTTATAAAGTTATTTTACACAATGTTGAAAAATTAATAAGAAAGCTACATATTTTGGCAGCTGCTGCTTTAATTTTCAATGAAATGAAAAAAGCTCTCCAAGAGAAAACCTCAATGAAGAAGAAACAGTTTGCACTATCTAAAAAGGAGAAACCCTCATTTATAAAGGTTTGCTGCAGATGACTTAACTGAAAATAAATGAATAGTTCCTATGTGTATAATACATATTTATCTATTTGACTTATGCCTTTATTCCAGCAACTTGCAACATCTGATGTACAATTTGTTACATTACTTTGATTTTTTTCAGCACAGGCAGGTGAAGTGACTTCCTCAGGGTCACACAGTGGTGTCAGTACCAGGATTTGAACTGACAAGCTCCGGGTTTGCTGAAATATTACTGAAGAATGAAAAAAAACGAAAACGGGCAAATGGGGCTATGTATACAAATGTCCATCCATCCATTATCCAACCTGCTATATCCTAAATACATGAGCCAATCCCTGCCAACACAGGGCACAAGGCAGGAAACAAACCCCGGGCAAGGTGCCAGCCCACCGCAGGGCGCACACACCCACACACACCCACACACCAGAGACAATTTAGAATCGCCAATGCACCTAACCTGCATGTCTTTGGACTGTGGGAGGAAACCAAAGATATGTGTATATGTAGATATCTATATATATGTATATATGTATATGTATATATATGTTTACATAACCTCTTTAACATACTACTTCTCCGCTGCGAAGCGCGGGTATTTTGCTAGTTTTATAATATAGTAGATTTTTGAAAGGCACCCTTTTTCCATAGTTTCCGAAAAGTTAGATCAACAAAAAAGTTAATCAATTTGTATTTAGAGCTTGCGGAAAACCGACAGGATCACAATGTTACATGCATCTAGTTTTCGTCCAAGGACACTTATGAACAATCTTCTAGTATGCCAGTTTTTGAGGTACAGTAATCCCTCCTCCATCCGGGGGTTGCGTTCCAGAGCCACCCGCGAAATAAGAAAATCCGCGAAGTAGAAACCATATGTTTATATGGTTATTTTTATATTGTCATGCTTGGGTCACAGATTTGCGCAGAAACACAGGAGGTTGTAGAGAGACAGGAACGTTATTCAAACACTGCAAACAAACATTTGTCTCTTTTTCAAAAGTTTAAACTGTGCTCCATGACAAGACAGAGATGACAGTTCCGTCTCACAATTAAAAGAATGTAAACATATCTTCCTCTTCAAAGGAGTGCGCGTCAGGAGCAGATCATGTCAGAGAGATAGAGAAAAGCAAACAAATCAATAGGGCTGTTTGGCTTTTAAGTATGCGAAGCACCGCGGCACAAAGCTGTTGAAGGCGGCAGCTCACACCCCCTCCGTCAGGAGCAGAGAAAGAGAGAGAGAGAGAGATAGAGAGAGACAGAGTTTGTTTTTCAATGAAAAATCAATACGTGCCCTTCGAGCTTTTAAGTATGCAAAGCACCATGCAGCATGTCGCTTCAGGAAGCAGCTGCACAGAAGGTAGCAACGTGAAGATAATCTTTCAGCATTTTTAGACGAGCGTCCGTATCGTCTAGGTGTGCGAACAGCCCCCCTGCTCAATCCCCCTACGTCAGGATCAGAGAAAGTCAGCGCAAGAGAGAGAGAGAGAAAAGTAAGTTGGGTAGCTTCTCAGCCATCTGCCAATAGCGTCCCTTGTATGAAATCAACTGGGCAAACCAACTGAGGAAGCATGTACCAGAAATTAAAAGACCCATTGTCTGCAGAAATCCGCGAACCAGCAAAAAATATATTTAAATATGCTTACATATAAAATCCGCGATGGAGTGAAGCCGCGAAAGGCGAAGCGCGATATAGCGAGGGATTACTGTACTAGAGAACTTGTTCTGATAGATGGGAATACAATTTATTATGTAGGAATGTAGAAAGGTTTAGACAGGATAAGAGAGCATAAGAAGAGACTAATAAAACACATGTATAGGAGGGTCCTATATTTAAACAAAGACATCTTCTAAAAGGACTAAGAAAAAATTTTTAAACAATCTGGTGTATGTTTGGTACAGTATATTCTAGTCACTCTAAGATCATTTTATAAAACACAGTATACTAGAATAATGGTATGTGTTACGCTTGTTAGACGGCTTTCAACAACCATCATTGTTTGATTTGGCTTGTGAACAGAATATTGTAGTAAAAGTTGATATGTGGAGTGACAGTAAATGTGCACTGAAAAGAGTTTTACAGTTAAAGTTTGGGCATTATCCCTCAATGCAGTGTACCTGCAGTAAGAATGTGCATAAAGGGATGCTGTTAATTTAAAGCACTACTTAGATGAGGTTTATCTATTATATTGACCTTGTCTGTTAGCCTCAATGAGGTAAATGATTCATCTTGTTTCCTATGAAATGATCATGTTTTAATTTAAAAGTTTCAGTAATTTAGTCAGATATTATAAAGATGAGTTTTGGCTCAGACGCCTACGAATGGGGCCTGTAAATGAACTAAGATGACTATTAGTGTTTAATTTGGTTTGCTTATCTGAGTGGAGCACATCAATAGTCTCTTTTGGCTGTACAGAGACAGATCAAGACCCTGCCAAGGAACATATTAGTCAGCAATTCACCTTTTATTTTAATGTCCTACAACATTGGCAATTCAAGTTTGGTGACCGCCAAATTATAAAGCAATTCGAAGCTGCTACAGATACAGTGGTTACTTCTATCTAGCATTAGAATAGTTGCTTCAACCCTGAGAGATTTTTCTACATTTAGAAAACACCACATACTATGTGAACTTTACATTCCTCCAAGAGTTTGGCCATTACCAGAAGCAGACTTTTTGAGTGGTTTTGTGAATAATATGCAATTGTGTTTAGTTACTCTCTATCCAGGTGGGAGTCTTTGGATCTTACATCTATCTCTGAGTAACCTGTATATTTCTGATGTGTTATATAAATGTTATATGTTCATGTATTTGATATGAGTAAATAAGTTACAACTGAAACTGCTTGTCTTAACTATAGGAGTATTAATAATGAAAATAAATGAGTTGGAATTATATGTAGCTGTACACAACTTTCATCTAATAGAAACAATATAAACATGACTAAACAACAGAAATGGGCACGAGTGCAACATAGACAGGTACACATTATTTGGGAAAGACAGGCAAGAACTAAAAGGTGGGGAAATCACCATGTACGTTAAATAGAATTTAAATTTTCATCTTCAAGTAGGTAGTAAACCACAGCTTAGTGAGGAGGCTTGGACGATAGTTTAAATTTACATATTTTTAATTATATGAAAAGGGCAAGTTTAGAGGGGGATATTATTGTCATGGGCAACGTTAATTATCCAAATATTAACTGGGCTAATTTTACAAATAGCACAACACAAGAACAGGAGTTTCTGAATATAATATGTACAGTAACTGTTTTCAACACAGTAATTTAAAAGAGCAGCATGGGGTGGGGGTGGGATCTAGATTTAGTATTCAAGATTTTCTAGATTTTGTCCAGATTTAGTATTCTGTAATAATCAGGGTAGTATTGAAAGGGGTAAAGGCAACCACTAGATTCAAGTGATCATAATATTATAGATTTCAGTGTTTTAGTGCAGTGCACATTCTAAATGAAAACAGTAAAATATAATTTTAATAAGGCAAACTTTGCACACATGCTCCAAAGCATCCAAGATAAATTGGATATGCTTGAGTGTGAAGACATTTGAAGAGAAGTGGGACAGGTTTAAAGGTGTTTTGTATATAATACAGGACAAGATCATCTCAAAATTTAGAAGCCATATGAAATTAAAGAAAAGTGGGATGTGGATAAATAAGTAAATAAAAGTGAAGATACAAAGGAAAAAAACAGCTATATAAGGAATACAATACTACTGTAGTAACTCCATCACTAACTGTACAGTAAGGTATATGGCAGCATGAGAGCAAAGGTGAAAAAATGATATTAGGAAGACTAAAAGACAGCTAGAGAGAAATAGTACAGAAAAGGCAAAAGATGACCCAAAGAGATTCATTCAATATTTTAGTAGTAAAAGAACAGTTAAGAAGGAGGTCAAGAGCACTACAAACAGTAAAGGTGAACTAGACAATACAGCCAGTAAAAATGCAAATGTTTTGAGCTGCTGCTTTATCAAGTTTATATGGGGGAAAAAGTTGATAACCTCCCAAAAGTAACAGGAAGTACCAAGGAGGTACTTTGTGAATTAGAAATTACACAGGGAGAGGTACTGTTTGGATTAAATAAGATGCAATTTAACAAATCACCAGGACTAGATAACATTTATCCTCGAGTGCTTAAGAAAGTTAGTGAGTACACATACTGTATAAACCCTTGGTACATATTTTTTTTTTTTTTTTTTAATACAGTGCATCCGGAAAGTATTCACAGTGCATCACTTTTTCCACATTTTGTTATGTTACCGCCTTATTCCAAAATGGATTAAATTCATTTTTTTCCTCAGAATTCTACACACAACACCCCATAATGACAACGTGAAAAATGTTTACTTGAGATTTTTGCAAATTTATTAAAAATAAAAAAATTGAGAAAGCACATGTACATAAGTATTCACAGCTTTTGCCATGAAGCTCAAAATTGAGCTCAGGTGCATCCTGTTTCCCCTGATCATCCTTGAGATATTTCTGCAGCTTAATGGGAGTCCACCTGTGGTAAATTCAGTTGGTTGGACATAATTTGGAAAGGTACACACCTGTCTATATAAGGTTCCACAGTTGACAGTTCATGTCAGAGCACAAACCAAGCATGAAGTTAAAGGAATTGTCTGTAGACCTCCGAGACAGGATTGTCTCGAGGCACAAATCTGGGGAAGGTTACAGAAAAATTTCTGCTGCTTTGAAGGTCCCAATGAACACAGTGGCCTCCATCATCTGTAAGTGGAAGAAGTTCGAAACCACCAGGACTCTTCCTAGAGCTGGCCGGCCATCTAAACTGAGCGAGAGAAGGGGGGAGAAGGGCCTTAGTCAGGGAGGTGACCAAGAACCCGATGGTCACTCTGTCAGAGCTCCAGAGGTCCTCTGTGGAGAGAGGAGAACCTTCCAGAAGGACAACCATCTCTGCAGCAATCCACCAATCAGGCCTGTATGGTAGAGTGGCCAGACGGAAGCATCTCCTTAGTAAAAGGCACATGGCAGCCCGCCTGGAGTTTGCCAAAAGGCACTTGAAGAACTCTCAGACCATGAGAAAGAAAATTCTCTGGTCTGATGAGACAAAGATTGAACTCTTTGGTGTGAATGCCAGGCGTCACGTTTGGAGGAAACCTGGCACCATCCCTACAGTGAAGCATGGTGGTGGCAGCATCATGCTGTGGGGATGTTTTTCAGCGGCAGGAACTGGGAAACTAGTCAGGATAAAGTAAAGATGACTGCAGCAATGTACAGAGACATCCTGGATGAAAACCTGCTCCACAGTGCTCTCGACCTTAGACTGGGGCGACGGTTCATCTTTCAGCAGGACAACGACCCTAAGCACATAGCCAAGATATCAAAGGAGTGGCTTCAGGACAACTCTGTGAATGTCCTTGAGTGGCCCAGCCAGAGCCCTGACTTGAATTCGATTGAACATCTATGGAGAGATCTTAAAATGGCAGTGCACCGACGCTTCCCATCCAACCTGATGGAGCTTGAGAGGTGCTGCAAAGAGGAATGGGAGAAACTGGCCAAGGATAGGTGTGACAAGCTTGTGGCATCATATTCAACAAGACTTGAGGCTGTAATTGCTGCCAAAGGTGCATTGACAAAGTATTGAGCAAAGGCTGTGAATACTTATGTACATGTGATTTCTCAGTTTTTTTATTTTTAATACATTTGCAAAAACCTCAAGTAAACATTTTTCATGTTGTCATTATGGGGTGTTGTGTGTAGAATTCTGAGGAAAAAAATGAATTTAATCCATTTTGGAATAAGGCTGTAACATAACAAAATGTGGAAAAAGTGATGTGCTGTGAATACTTTCCGGATGCACTGTATCTCTGCATACTGGGGAAATTCCTAAAGACCGGAGGATAGCAAATATCTCATCAGTAAGTTTAATGTACATTAAACTCATTTAAAAATGTTAGGAAAGTAAGGCGCTTTCTAAATAAACAGGATTCTGAGAAATTAATTCATGCATTTATTTCTAGTAGGACTGACTACTGCAATGCAGTGTTCACTGGATGTTCAAATTGTTCTTTTTACAGCCTCCAGTTAATCCAAAATGCGGCTGCAAGAATTATTACAAGAACAAGAAAATATGAACACATAACTCCAGTTCTTAAATTCTTACACTGGCTCCCAGTTAAGTTTAGGGCAGATTTCAAAATCCCCTGCCCTCAGCCAAGGTCCGGCTTACTTGTCTGAACTTATCATGACTTACAAACCAGAGCGCACATTAAGATCTCAAGATGCCGGTCTGCTTATGATTCCAAGGATTAATAAAATAACAGTGGGAGGTCGAGCTTTTAGTTACAGGACCCCTAAACTGTGGAATGGTCTGCCTGCTACTATAAGAGATGCCCCTTCGGTCTCAGCTTTTAAATCCCGGCTGAAGACTCACTACTTCAGTTTAGCATATCCTGACTAGAGCTGCTGATTAACTGTACTGTAACACCCTACTTTTGACACCCACTGCACGCCCAACCTACCTGGAAAGGGGTCTCTCCTTGAACTGCCTTTCCCAAGGTTTCTTCTATTTTTTCCCTACAAGGTTTTTTTTTGGGAGTTTTTCCTTGTCTTCTTAGAGAGTCAAGGCTGGGGGGCTGTCAAGAAGCAGGGCCTGTTAAAGCCCATTGCGGCACTTCTTGTGTGATTTTGGGCTATACAAAAATGAACTGTATTGTTATTGTATTGTATTACAGGTAAAGACTGAGCAACACAAGTCAAGAACAAGTGCATTAGGAAATACTCAACACGGGTTCAGAAGAGTAAGGTTGTGCTTCACTAATTTGCTGTAATTCTGAAAGTAACCAACAAAATAATATGATCAGAGAGGTATAAATGATATTATTTTTCTTGATTTTTATTAGGCTTTTGATAAGTTACCACATTAAAAGTTAGTGACCAAACTAAAAGAAGTGGGCAAATGATCTCATGAGGAGAACTTCTTTTTAGCATTAGATGATTTTAAAAGGTGCATCCTTTAGGGATCAGTGCTGGAGTGCCTGCTCTTTTTAATACACAGAAACTACCTATGCAAAAGTATAAACAATAAGCAGGTTAAGAAAGCAGATGACATCAAACTAGATAGAAGGTCAGATAATGCAGAATCAGCTTAATTGTTACAGATGAACTTGGATAGCATACAGGCTTAGGCAAATTTGTGGAAGATGAAATTTAACAAACGTAAATATAAAGTCTTACATGTACAAAGCAAAAGTATTATTATTTGAACACACAATGAGAGGTCTGAAACTTGAAAATACACCTTATGAGATGAGCCAGAGCACATTCATCACTATCTACATCAAGGCTATGTGCTGAAGCGATCAAGAAAGCTAATAGGATGCAAGGTAACATATCACAATGTGTGGAATGTATGTCAAAGGAGGCCAGGCGCAAGTTATATAATGTACTAGCGAAGCCTCACCTGGAGTTCATTTTTGGCCCCCATATTACAAAAAAGACAAAGCAGCACTAGAGAAAGTTCAGAGAAGAGCAACTAGGCTGACTCCAGGACTAAGAGACATGAGTTATGAAGCAAGATTGAAGGAGTTTAAGCAACCAAAGATTAAGTAAGGACATGGTTGACATTTATAAATGGAATTAAAACAGTAGATCCCAGTAGTTTTTTTTAAATAAATTCTGCAACAAAAACAAGGGTACACAGTTGGAATGTTAAGTATGGATTTTGAACAAATGTTAGAAAGATTTCCTTTATGCAAAGAACTATAGACACATTAAATAAATTACCAAATAGTGTGGTGGAGAGTAGGATTATAGGTACCTTAGACTTGATGTTAATTTGGAAACACTAGATGAATAGGATGTTGTGATCAATGGGAAAAGCATAATATTATGAATGGTGTGGCATCGGTTATGAAATGTGTGTTAACAGAGTAAGAATGAGATGATGAGATCTATAGAATAATATGCATGACACTACTATGGTGTTGTTCTGATCACAAGTTTATTGATTTCATTTCAGCATTATGTATAACCCCCAGCTAATTACTAATTAAAACTTAAAATGGTTTAGCTGGTTGCTTAGAGATTAATCACAATATTAGAGTAGCTGACAAAGAATATTGTAGACATTACATTTAAAAAACATTTTTCAGCCAAACATGGCTACATAGGCAACAAAAAGCTTTTAATCATGAACAGATATGTACAGTTGATGTACAGTATATGCACCCACAATGAGTAACAGTAAGTTGTATTTACATTTCCCTTATTCAATTTTCATTAATTATAAACAATCAAAGTTAAATTACTGAAAATTTTAACTTTAGACAGCAGAGATTTTATAACACGTGCACATTGACAAAATGAGCATTGAACTGAATAAAATTAGACATTTTCTTTCCAAATGCCTACAGAAATGTACAGTTACAAGAAGCAGCACATTTACTAAGTGTATGATTCCTACTAAACACCAAATCACTATTGAGAAATGTTTTACCAGACTTTAGTCACTATGCTAAATCTAGGCTATTGTTATAATTTATTTAGTGATAAATATAATGTATGGAAGTGAATAGAAAAGGCAATGGATGCAACATTAAAAACTTTCAGAGAATAGGACGATAGACTGCTGCATCTGGGACATAAGCGGAACATTTCTGCAGATGATCCTCCACATTTACTGTGGATCCATCTGTTTGTCTCAAATCAAACCAAGTTTTAGAGACTGCAAGAGAGGGACATTATTTAAACTTTATGCTACCCACAGAATAGCAAATTCAATACAGTTTCAGTGAAGTGGAGGAAAAAAAAGCAAACTATTTCCCCAGAGGTCTGAAGCTGCTGCATACTGTTGTGTTGCTGCATTTAAGGTGAACTGCTGGTAAGTGTCAATCATTCCTGGAAACCCCTATGGTGACAGGCCCACTTTGGTGATATTCAACATACTTTGACAGGAAAGTAAAAAGCTTAAAGGTCAGTGTTACTTGCTAGGAATGGCATAAACAAAAAATAATTACATTCAAAATTCCATTAAACTCAGATGATGTGAATATAACTTAAAAAAATGTTTAAATATTCATTAAAAAAGAGTCATTTTTTTAATAACGAAGCATCTCAATTTAACATTTAAGTTAAAGTAACATGCTTCAATGAAACGTAGTGCCTGATTTGATCACATCTGCAAAAAATTAATTATCATGAACCAAACCAAGTACTCCTTTCTACTTCAGCAGCAGTCAATATGTTTAACAATGACTTTCAAAAACATTTCCCAACCTTATTTTTAGGTTTATTTATCACAAATTAATAATTATGACACTGCACAGCAAACATGTACTTAGAGACAGGATACAACGGGTATTAACTAACTTTAGTAATAGTTACTAAATGTACAGTTTTGGTTACATTTGTGCACAATTTCAAGGGCTACACACAAGGAATACACTTGAAATGAAAACAGCAGGTAGACATATTTATTGCATGTTAGTTTGTATTGAAAACAAAACTCAACATATTAATAAGAAATCTTTTTTAACACATACAGTATGGTTTTAAGGAGGTTGAAGTCATTCTTACCTGCAGATCTTTAATATTGGGAAAAGGAATCCCAATTGTGACTACAGCACGAGCATTATCATCTGTAAAATCAAGACCTTCACTCACTTTACCTCGGCAGACAGCAATTAATAAAGCTCCATCTACAATAAATCAGACATTAAAATGTCACCTAGTTACCAATTGCTATTTTTGTAGAGGTTATTACAGAGAAAGACAATATAACGTGTTGCATTTTGACAATGTGTTTCAACTCAACAGAAACTAAATCCATTTTTTAGCAGGGATAGTTCACGTTAAATGGAGAACTTTTGTTCAATTGCCAATAAAATAATGACATATATTTAATTTTGTTTAACATCCAGCTGTTAATTTTATTCCATGGAACATTCCTTAAGGCAAATTCATTAACAACTAAATGACATTTTAAAAATCTCAGTATCCTTAGCATGACATCGTATAATGTAATTGATTGTATTATTTATATTCCAAAGACTATATTCCGAGAATCAGTACAAAGATCTCTCCAGACTGCTTTGCTCTGGAAATGCAGAAATTAGAATCTTGCAACTAGTTCTTGCTATTTGTTCTTTCTTTCCACGTAAATCATATAATCGCACAATCATCACAAATTTACGACTATGCTGTGTTTAATTGTTCGATTTTCAAGCTGATTTAGTGCCAGGCAGTTTTAAAAATGTTTAAATTGACTGTCTTGGGTGAATGAAATAACAGGAGATGTATCAGAGTTGAACTAATTAATTTGACAAAATCAACAGTATGCTATAATTAACATAACAAGCAAGTATGTGAATTAAAAAGACATTTACCAAATTTAAAAACCACCATCATACTGTAAATATAGAATATTTCATATTATATTAATATTTAATAAACTGATCAATTTAAGATACTCTCCAGTCTTATTCTATTCATGTTAGTGATTTGGATAAGAAGCACAGTTTTTCAAGTGTTACATATCTAGATTACTTTATTGCTTTTAGTTAGCAATGCAATAAAAGTGGGTACTTGCTATACTCAGAAGATTACATGTTTTTAAACTTACTAGAATGGATTAACAGTAATTACTGGATTCTAAGAGTTACATGTTTGTTTATTCTGTAAGTAGGTGCATTCCAACCTATTAGAAGAACATCAACATTGTCCAGTAAATAGGTGTTACCACAGAAACACGCAAATGTTCCTTTCTATTTCTTCTAAACATATGACATTAGAATCATTAAGTCTCTTTCTGTGATTTTTTTCTTTATCAAAATGCACTTGGGTGGATTTAATTCTACTGTTATGATTTCTCTAGTTAACAAGTCGCTACAAAAGAAAAGTCCAAATATCCCTTGCGTTTTCTCTTAAAGTTATGAATGTTAAAGGCCACACAGCGTGGTAGAAACAGGTAGACAATAAAAAAGTGTTGTGGGTTTTAATCCATCGTAAGCTAAGAGCAATATCTACTTAAATTAATGTTACCAAAACGTATTCTTATTTTGGACATCATGCAACAATCGTCAATCTAACCTAAGGCAGATATTTCAGATGTAGACTTCTGCTTGCAAGAATTTTGCCATACCTCCCACAGCCTCGTAGTACATGTGCAACAGCTCATCAAAGTCTGCTTTATCTCCTCCTTTTGGTTCAACAATAACAGTCTTTACTCTTTCCATTCTATCCCACTGTCCAGTTTGCCTCCAGCGGTCTCGAAGCTTATCCAACATCTGTAAGCAAATGCATACATAAATTGAAACAAAGCTATAGTTTGAGATATTGTCCTTCATTGTTTACAATAAGAAGAAAATGAGCATCAATTTTTTTTTATATTGTACTAAATAAACATGTAATTGCAAAGCATTAATTGAAAAATGTATACTTGAGCATATAAAGAACTCGGTATCTCTACATAGTACTATAAAAATACAGCAACTTTTTAAAAATATTCTTAGTTAAGGGAGCTAAGTGTTATATCATTATAAAAACACATTTCATGCTGTAATTATGAAGTTGAAACATTGGACATGTTTCATAACATTGGAATGTTTTGCGCACTAGATTAGTTACATGTACAATGAACAGCTTTAACTGAAAAAAGCAATATTTGATCAAAATAATTAAATGACAACCACAACAATTTAAGCAGGATATAAATTCTATGTTTGGGGCTACTTCCAGAGAAAGAAATATGAACGAGGTTATTGTGATTTACAGTCATGGCATAAAATCTGCAGTATTTTTTCTCTGTACATTATCAATATAAAGGAATTTACAAGCAATACATTTTTATTGGCATTTGACTAACAAAACAGTTCCATAGATGGCCTAGAACTATTTCCAGTACTACTACAGAATTTCTAATAAAAATGCTGTCTACATTTATATCAAACAGCTACATTGGTTTCTTACAGGGAAGAAACAGACTGATACAAAACAGACAAGGTGCAATCATTGTCATAAGAAAACCAAGTAAGTCTGGCAATGTTAAGCCAGATCAGTCTCTCCCCTACAGCTAAAAGAGCTAAAAGCTAAAAGAAGGCTGTTTACTGCAAACCTTCAAATTAATAATGCACATCAACTGATAAAATCAAAGTTCAATAACACCCACACTTTATCCTGTGGATCAATTTTTTTGCTGTCTTGAACAGAAATTTGTATACAGAAAAGCCTGGCAGGTAATATATTTTACCCTGAGCTGAACGATAAATGTTCTCAGGAAAAAAACTAACAAATTGTTAAACAAGTTTAAACAATGTATACATGGCGTAATTTTCAAGTGCATCTGGTGCCTAAGTTAACTGCTAAGAAAGTATTTCACATTTTTTATTTATTTCATCCAAGAGTCAGTTATATATTAAATAGTTTTTTAACAATGAGTCAAATTCAAAAGGAAGAGCAATAATAGAATGCAATTACATGTATTAGTGGACTACATTAAATATGTGCTTTTTAACTGTGTTTACAATTGAGTTAAAAATGGAGCACAAATGGACTTGTGATGGCTCAATATATTTCATACACAGCAGATTCCAATTCAAGTGATGCAAAACTGACATTGATTGATTTGTGATAGTTGTGGATGGTCTGTAGCTAACTGTTCTTCAATTTTCTTAAACAACATTTTTCAAAGTATACCCAATACAGTAGTATCCAATAATTAGCAATTGAAAAATATCTATTAATACAAAATGACCAATACTACCATAAAATCAGTATTAATATTACCCTATAAAAGGAGAAAATGAACTGAAATAAGTTCCCTGTCTAGCTTTTAACATTAGTTAAAATACAGTAATTCTTTAAAATGATATAAATAAGTAAGAACTTGGAAAGGAACTAATTTATTGTATAACGGGAATGTAAATGTACACGACAGGTAAGGAGATCAGGGACTTTCTATGACTGTTCGAGTATATCATGAGTGGTCTGAGCGCCAGAGATTAGGGGCTTAAGCCACTGAACCCTCCCACCTCCCAACACCACTGTCCATTTTTAAATCTAACCTATGTTTATATTAGCTAGGGCAGCTGCGCGTTTCCCATGTTATTAATTAGTTCAAACAAAATTTACTGTAGCTACAAGTTGAGAACTTTGGTTCTTTATACTAATAATCTGCAGGTAATACTGTTCAATCAATTCTATGTTGTATATGCTTACAAAATTGCTTTGCCCTCCTTTTATTTCCAGAGAAGTGACTGTTTTGTACTCTATTAGTTTAATTACCTAAAGCAGCAGGAGAAGGTGCTGCTTGCTGTGTGAGCTGCTTGCCCACTTACTCTGCCCGGCATTTGACTCACTTGCATTGGGTAAAAAGAGGAGAATATACAAAAGAATTTGTAACTTTTCCAGTGCGTTTCAAATGGAGATTTTGAAAATTTAAAAATTCAGAAATTGCAATCTGTTGATATCTAAAGAAAAAGTGTGTCACATCTCAGTAAAATTGGTCTCTGGGTGGCTGAGTTGTTTTATACAGACAGACAGGCATTTTGTACTATGTGTTTTGCACATTATATTTTAATATCAGAGCTGAACAGTGCCCATTATGTTTTCCTTGCGTAGCTATTGTTAAATGAGAAACGTAATATTTTAGTGACATGTAAAAGCTACACATATGTATGCACACCCTCCATTTTAAACACATTTGAATTTACTGTGTATTCAGACAAAAGCATATGTAAAATAAGAAATACTGCAATCTCTATTGTGGATGACAGGCCTAATATATATATAAGGCCTCATTCTCACAAGGACTCACCCAAAGCGAAGATTAAATATTGTGCCAATGAGTGTGTTATGAATTGTAACTAAGACCATCCAAGCCTTACTGATGGAAGCTGTTAAGATACCACAATTGAAAAACATTTAGTGGAAAAGACTGAGTCAAGGGCTTTTCTTGTCAGGTGTAATAGACCGACACATTTTTAGTTAAAGGGATACTACTCATATTTCAATTATAACTTTAGGAAAATAAAAAAATATACTATAACTGGGGTCAAATTCAATATTTAGTAAACTGCAATACATTTTAAAAATGCATTATTATTATATTACAATCCATGTAGTAACACTGTATTGTCCCAGGCAATATAAGCATGCAAACTTCGGAAATAACTTAACATGTCCTCTATGAACATGGAGGTCTTCTAGCCTCCAGATAGGGCACAAAAGTTTGTTTTTCCTTTAAGTAGAGGTATAGGTACCTCTATGGTTACCTAGCACCAAGTGCATAGGTACCCTTGTTGTCAGCTAAGCTGCAACATACTTTTTTTTCTATCTTGGTGGTACTGTTACTATTGGAAACCACTACCAGCTGGGCAACGTGTCATCCCATATAGTGCTGTGCAAAATGCACAATTGTCCAGATGCAGTCATTAGTATAACATACAGGCAAACCTGAACACTTTCAAAGCTGCTTCCTGTAAACTCTGTCCATGAACATTGTTTTCTGGGTCTATTTTTATTAATCAACGGGTGTAAAGTGTGTATATGCCACAAATACAGTGACATAGTCATTATTACTTCAAAGTAACTGGAAACAGAGAGGGACTTAATACTGTAATGCTAGGTTTCTTTTTAAGAGTTCTTAGTGGTTAAAATGGAAAGAACATTGGCACACAGAGTATCACTGCCAATTCACAATTGCAGTGTACTGGATTTGAATTCTACACCCAGTTGCTGACCATGTGGAATTTGCACACTCTGAACATGTCTGTGTACGTACCTCAGCTCTAGGCATTCCAGTTCCAGCCCTACCCTCAACCCTGTGTTCAATTGAATGGACTG
Source organism: Erpetoichthys calabaricus (assembly GCF_900747795.2). Taxonomy (NCBI): domain Eukaryota; kingdom Metazoa; phylum Chordata; class Cladistia; order Polypteriformes; family Polypteridae; genus Erpetoichthys; species Erpetoichthys calabaricus. Next base: position 88,128,189 of record NC_041401.2, read on the forward strand.
TGAATATGCTGTTACTGGTCAAGACACGGCCGCTTAACATTTTTCATAGTTTCATTTATTTCTGGCCTATGTGTATGTCATCAATATGTGTTCTTATAAATTAATGATTATTTTAAAAAGCCCCCTTCAAAGACAGAAGACAAGTTTTTTGGTCAGACTTGCAGCAAGCCTCAGCAGGTACTGGCAGCATCAGGTAGAGTGTGAACCAACTTTGGATAAAGTACCAGTCTGTTACAGGACACAGTCAAAAGCACACCCTTGCTCAATTTTGAGTTACAAATTATCTTAGCATGCATACAGTATTCTTGGCATGTGGAAGGAATCCAGACAAACAATAGAAACCACAAATGAATATGGGAAAAATGACAAAATTACATGTGGACAATGACCAACAAGGATTCAAACTCAAATCTGTGAATCTGAGAGGTAGCCATCTAATGACTGTACCACCATGCCACCCCTTTTTAATCATCAAATTAAGCTGATTTTTAAAGGAGCCAAAATTGAAATCAGACTAAAGTAAAATAAATAGATAAAATAAATGTCAAATATGTAAGTACATGTTCAATGCCATTTCTGAAAAACATTAAATTAAAAAATAACTCCATTTAAATTAGTACAATGAGCAACTAAAAGCAACTTACAAAAATTAACTGAAGTGTGTGAATTTTCTGGCTTCATCACAAGGGTAAGCAATGAGTTTGAATACTCCCTTTGATCACTGCTAATATGGACAACATTAGATGTCTATCTTAATAGGCTTAACATGGCATAATAAAATTTACAAGTAGAGAGGGGAAGCACAGAAAATGAAAATTGCTTAAAAACTTAACTAAAACTTTGTTAATCATCATTGTAGACTGCAATTCTCAGTTCAAGAGCATAAAACAGTAAATGTACAAGTCACTAAAATATCAGATTAACTAAGTGACAGAAAAAAATTATCAAATTAATGAAAAATACACACAAAAATTCAACCACCTTAAAAATGTTTATCGAGACAGATTTTGTTTTTTCATTTGGCATAGCATTTCTTTATAGATGTAAATTAAACTAAATAAGTTAGTAGGATTGATGATGTAGGAACACATTTTTTGTCATGCAATGTCTCAGAGGAACATTACTGTTTTACTCGCTGCAATCCTGTCTCTGAGCACACTACAGGGATATAACAACTGCCATTAACTGCAGACTTTAGTCTGCCTGTTAAGTGCGCTGCTTCAACAATCCATTAACACCAACAAATCAAGGATTTAAGAGCATTGAAATACCAATATGAAGGAGCAACTAATTTTAAAAAAAAAACCTAAAAAAACACTTATTTTCTGATTTTCAGTGTTCTCAAAAACCTTTTCTTATACAGAAAATGTCAAAAATGTAATTTAAGAATATCTGTTTAAAATACATTTTGTATTGTTAATATCAGTTAAAATTTTGCTTTTCCAAATTATATTATTTTTGATAGCTTTGTATATGAACTATTAGACTGACACTGCTGCCAATGCAGGCAAGACATAGGCAGATTGTTCTGCATTTAAGAATAAAATTGGAACAATTGCAGAATTGACAGCAATACATCACCCTTCAAAATTCTCTAAACTGTATGCATTTACAGCTGTGGTTACTGCAAAATTACTGGTAACCAAAAAAAACAAACATCAGAAACAAGGTGCAAATAAATTCCCATCATAGTTCTTTGGGGGGGGAAATCAGTTGTAGGCCCTCTGGTATTTAAGTTCTATTAATTTATGAAGAATTCAACTAAAAAGGCATTAGCAGCTTAGCTCAATGGAACTACAGTATATCCATGCCTCGACTTCCTGCCTTTAAACTACTGCAAAATTACTGGTCATCAAGAAAACATCTTAACATCAGAAACAAGGTGCAAATTTCCATCATAATTGTTTTTTTTTTTAACAAAAAAATCAGTTGTAGGCTCCCTGGTATTTAGGCTATTAATTTATGAAGAATTCAACTGAAATGGCATTAGTAGTTTAGCTCAATGGAATTACAGTATTTTCATGCCTTGACTTCCTGCCTTTAAACTCTTCTATAATAAAAATCACTGTTGCAGCAGTGTTGCTAGTGCAAAAAGTCATAAAATCTCAAGGGATTAACATTGATCTAAAAGCTCTTTCCCGTGCAGAGCTCTCTTCATCTCTCTGCTGCTATGATTTTCTTCTTGAATAAGCATCACTTCAAAATCAAAGAGCATCTCCAGTGGGCTGGAAATGTGTTAGAAGGGTCAAGTAGAACTTCTTCTTGTAGTCAGCAAAAAATAAAACAAAAAAGCCTTCTCACAACACAGAAAACAGGCAATGCATGCTGCATAACTATCTCACTGTTAACACAAGTGTAACACCATCTGAAAGTTACCAGAGTTTTCAGCAAGAATAATCAACTGAAAATGTAACAAATGAATGAAGCACCAAAGTGGGATTAAGAAAACAACAGTAAAAGATTCTATAATTTATGTGAAGATAGATTCTTAAAGACAATGTTATACTGTATGCATTAGGTAAATAAAATATCAACACATCAAATAACTGCAATAAGCAGCAATCTTACCATAGCATGGAATATTGCTTTTGTTACCTGAATATGTGACACTACTAAAATGAATGACACACTTGCTATTTGAAGTTATTGTGTTAAAAATCTAGAAAGAAAGTTGGCAGACTTCTTAAAAAAAAAACCAATGGTAATAATGCTCACTCTGGAAAACAAAAATGGAAATAGTGCACAAATGTCACTAAAAAGGCACTAAACAAAAGATAACGGTGAACTTTATCCAAAAACCCTACCTACTCTCATTTTTATAAAAATACTCAAAGGTTGTTAGTTTGGTGTCTTCTTGAGTCTTTCAATTTAATCTGGATAAAGATATTATTCACTCTAGGAAATATAAATGAAGGGAATAGGTTCATGTCACAAATAATGTAGAAGTGGGTGTACTTAACTAAGAAACACATAAATACATGTATATATTTATTTTGATGCACATAAATAGAGTATATATTTGTGTTTATTTATTGCAGTAGATGAAGTAAATATTACAAAATTGCTTTTATTAAGGCAATGAACAACTTCATATTAACCACAAAGGCTCTTAGGTTGGGGGATGGGGGAGTAAAGACTTTCTTTATGTATTTTAGAAGAACTTGGTTCATTTTCATTATATTTTTTAACATCAAATTATGAGGCCTCCTCATATTTATTATCTGCAACTCCTTAATGATGTTAATTAAAAAAAGTATAAAGAATGTTTTCCCCCAATAACTAATGACATCAAGAAATTTTTTTTAATATACACATTTTTCTTTTATTTCTGAAAATTTTATAGCACATTGTTTTATCTTTAATTTAATGATTACAATAACTTAAGATGCAAATAGTTTTGAAAAGGTAAATCATAGTAAAACAAAATCAAATCTGCATAATTATAGGGAAAAATATTTTTAAATTAAATATGTGATGGAAATTAGTATAGTGGTGATCAAGATTTGTATATACTGTATGTACAGTAAAAAGAATAAAACTAACAGAAGCAGGAGTGACAGCAGCAAGAAGAAAGGCGGTGTACTTGCCATTTTTATGAATGAAAAACAGTGTAACTCTGGACACATTACAATTAAAGCACAGTTATGCGACCTGAATTTTGAGCCGCTCTCAGTGGGCTAACAACCTTATTATATGCCAAAAGAGTTTTCATGTGAGATTGTGCTGCCAGTTTACATCCCCCCCCACCCACCCTCAGCAGACATGTTAATTGCAACAGACACAATATATGCTGTAATAAAAAAATTGTCTACTGATCATTCTATTCTACCACGGTTTGCTAAGAAGCACCTCTGGGTGTCTCTTCTGCCCACTGCTATCAGGCAATTCAAAGTTTCCACCAGATGTACTCATTAAATTTATTTATTTTTATTTAGTTATCGATTGATTGGATGTATTGTCTGTCCTGTGAGTCTGTATTCTTGTTTTGTTATGTTTTTGCTGCTGCACGCATTTGAATTTCCCAATGGGATTGAAAGAGTTTATCTGATCTAATCTAAAAAAAAAGTACAGTTTGACCAGATTTGATTCTTAATCAAATATTTAACTTGGGTTTTTTATTTTAACACATTGGATAGTCCATCACTTAATGTCAGCTCAAGAAAATGTTGCAGATTAATTTCATTTCACTTTTTCAGTACTTATACATCATAGATTGCAGTGGTATTATATGAAAAGTATTAGGACTAGACGAGCAAGGTGACTCGGGTAAATACTCGCAGTACAGTGTATGCTTACAAATGACAATAAAAAAAGTCTGTTATCTAGTGTTTTAATTATATTTTCTATCTATATATATAAAATCTTTTAGCATTTGAAACATAAATTATGTATGACCATGCGATATGGAAGTTACGTATGAAACAGAAATTACATTTGACCATGCGATATGGAAATTACGTATGACCACAGAACATATTATAATACAGGAACTAATCACATCGTTTGTGGACGCCATTTTTATATTGTCTTTACGAATTGTTATTATTTGTGTGAGAGTTATTTTACTGAAATTAAAAAGAAGTAAACACAAACACGCCGAGAAGTTTTATTTATTCGTCCACGTGACTGTTGTGGAAACTGCCACATTGTAACTTTTTTTTAGTTGGCAATACTTGATAGTAGAAAAGATGAGGAAAACAGCTTTGCGTCTTTCTACTTTTTAACTGCGCCGAGCTGTAAACAACGGGTCGGGCAGCATCCTCCCTTCTCGCACTGTTTGTGACACTTCAAGTGCTCCGTCGGCTCCTGGGAGAGTGGAAATCTTTGTGAATTAGTGTAATCGGCACCATCGAAGCAGGACTCTGTTTATAAATTGCCCTGCACGACTACTTACTGCCCCTTAAGGCGAGTTCGGGTCACTAAAACCCCGCAACATTCAGGGTTGCTTTTGTGATCAATTATTTTAAGAAGATGGAGAGTTTACATCTAATAAGATGTACAGACCTCTTCATGTAAAGTGTTGGACTTGGGAATTGTTTCGACCTTCTGCCCGTTATGTACAGACCTCTTCATGTAAAGTGTTGGACTTGGGAATTGTTTCGACCTTCTGCCCATTAAGCACGGAAGGGCAGCGTCCACATTTATCAGAATTATTTTTCTCTGAAATCATAGGCACATAGTGCAAGGTTGTCAGGCAGAAATTTGGACGATCACATAGAAAATGTAATTTCTATACCACAGCGGTCGTGTAGCGCCTTTCAAAAGGGATCTACTATCGACAGATGATCCAAATACATTTTAGCTGTTGTTAGTACTACTTACCTGTTGTGTTATACCGCCTTTAAAATGTAGTTTACCTGAAACCACTCCAGTAGTGCTCAATGTATCTTTACATCTTACAACGTTAATGTTTTACTGTTTAATAACTTACAGATTACATTTTATTATTTTCCCTTGCACTCAGCGAGCGAAGCCACGGGTAATCAACTAGTATTCTACTAAAATAAACTTTTAGTTTACAAATATTTATCCATCCATTTTCTAATTCAATAAACCAGTTCAAGTTTGCAGGGAGCCACTGCTTACAGTAAATTAAAGCATTAGGAGCAAGGCAGAAACCAGTCCTGGATGAGGTGCCAGTATTTGCAGGACACACTCGCTAATATGAACATTTTTGAAAGATATTGATTCTTCTAAGATTTACTCCTCCTCTGGCAGTTATTTGACTAATCTTCCAACAGGTTTGAATTTACAGTGGTGTCAGAAGAGGTTGTCCCTTATCCCTTTAACTTTTTAAATTTCTCTTGAGCCTCTTGCTATCGACAATTTACAGACATTCTGCCAATAGTTGCAGTCCACATTCTGTTCTGTACTGAACATCCCCTAGGTCTGTATGAAGCTGCCTATAGGAGTTTACCACTACACCTCACATCCACTTCTCCTTTATCCTAGAGTTCAATTTTAAAAAATATTTAAAATGCTCAGGTTAAGCCTGTAAACCGTCTACATTTTGCATCCCAAAAACATTATGTTATGTGCTTGGTTAGTGCTTCCTACTGCCAGCTGTGCTCACTATATACCCTCTGGTTCTTTTCTTCGTGCTTTTGTACTGTACTCACATCTCTATTGATACAGCTTGCTCATGGATATCTCCAGCATCTTCTTTTTTTCTTTCCTGACAGGGCTGGGAAAGGGGTGGTGTTGTTCAATTCTTTTGCTTTAAAATTAGTTACAATCTTTTCACTTTCGGTATCAAGTGAATTCAACAAAACTTTGATCACAAAAAATGAACCATTCTGAATGAAATACATCAGTGTGGTTATTTAAGTACAATAATCAGATTCTGACATGAAGTCTGTACACTCCAAACAAAAACAATAACCAAAGAGTGGGGGAAATAAAAATTCCAAAATCCTTCTTGCACAGAACTTTTTAAGCAGCTCAAAAATAACCATACACAGTAAATGCATAAAAGATTTTTTTGACAGCACCCACATACCACTTATTCACACCAGAAATTCTATAAAAGAACCACTCCTTTTAAAACCTTGTGAATTACAACTTATTAGCTGTAGTGTATCTCCAGTGATATTAATATAATTTGACTGGATGCATATATGCCTGGAAATGGTACAGACACCAGTAGGAATGGGACAATACCAGTATGCCTGCTATTGCTCTTAACAGCTGCTAGTATATAATTTAGAGAATTAACAAAAAAAGACAGACAGCAGAGCTTTTATAAGAGGGACTCTAGAGTTCATCACATATGTTTTAGTCCACAATTGCAGAAGATGGCTGGATAATGATTCGCATCTGCAGAGAACAGTCTTAATTAAGCATGACAGCAAGAGCAATGGAACTCCACTAGGAACACAGTAAAAAGGAAAGCACAAAGTGTGATGCTTTTGTGGCATGGCTATTCTTTAGTGGTACAAAATGACCCAAAACGTTTCCTGATATAAAAATGAATCAGGCAACATTTGTTTTAATTTCAAGCAAACAGTTAAAAGAGAATATGAAATAACTTGAATACAACATGTACTGACCTTTAGACAAAGGGTGAAGATTTAACTTTGCAAATAAATGTCTGAATATCTCTAGTCATCTAATTTTCATTTAAATAAAATTAGCTGATTTTGGTCCTTGTTTGTACTACTGTAAATCTTGTATATCATACTAGGTGCAGCTCAAAATGATACAACAGTTAACTAAAGTACAGGTACCATCCGTCTATAAATTTCTAATTGTTGCAACCCTAAAATCATTTTCTAGTTATAACTTCTAAAAAAGCAGCCTTAAGTTGCTTTATTAATATTTAATATAACTACATAAGCAAGTTTCAATCACCTGAACTGAAGACCACGAGCAGGTTTTATTGAATAGTTGAGCAAACAACAATTTCCTACTAAAACTATGCATAGAGGATAACACAACAGATCACAACAGATATGATCACAATAGTTTTAATAATTTTTTTTTTTGGTATTTAGTGAAACACTAGGAGTCATGAAACCATAACTCAAGATGTGAGGGGGGTGGGGGGTTGATTTTTATTCCTACCTTCAAAATATCTCAGTGAAATCAAGTGATATAAAAAGTCAAATATATTCAAGACTTCATTGGATTAAATAATAAATTTGAGAAATTCGAGACAGGCTCTGGGCTGGAAGTGCCATTAACCTCACAAACCACCATATCACCACACCCTCCCCCCCAAACATATTTATGACCCCAAAAATTTGGGAAAGTTTTTAAATTAAAGAATCAGGGCTTTTATATAAAGAGTGAATCTGGGCAGCAACAGCAACAAATGAGAATAAATGGATATTTTTTCTTTTACACTAGCAATCCATCTAAAAATGTAAACTACTGTACACCAAATACTGACTTGAACCATGCTTTGTGATAAAATTTTACAAAAGCAGACTTAATCACCCAATGCAACTTTAGAAACATACTACACACACTCTATACTCAACCACTCTGTTGTAAATAGTTATTTTCTTTTGCTCACTAAATAACCTATTTTTAAATTTTAGAATAAATAGTTAAGTACAGTCTTCTTATTTGTTAAGAAGACTTTAAGCTACTTAAGAAAACAACAACAGAGATGAGTGGCAGAAGGAGGATAGGAGCACAATACACGTTGAATATGTTGTGATGCATTTCATAGCCTGCTATCAGGATTTGGTAGATGACCTAGCACAAGCACTTGGTTTATCAAAGGGAAAGACACAGATTAAATGTTCAGGTCAAAATACCTTGGTTACTAATGAAATCTATGACTAATACACTATAAGCAAAATACAACAAAGTAACACATGTTTTATATTTGTATCTCATATTTGTGCATTTGAAATTTGACACTGTGTCATAAAATTTGTATTTGTTGCACTATATATTTTTTGTGGTAAAATAAATGCAAGCTTTACCTTATTATTTCAAATATTTAGCTGAAAGTAAAATAATCCTTAAAGCATTCGCCTTATCAAATCTGAATGGTTCCCAAATAATCTTTCAAAAAAAGAAATACTACACAGAATAATGTGTGTTGTTTATTAATATGTTAGGTTTGAAAGAACTTGAAAGTTAAAACTACATTCATTAAATCACTCTGTGGCACATAAGTAAATCATATAATGTGTTTTGTCACACCTTGTTACTTATAAAAATTTTATTTCACTGTTAATGTAGAATAAGGGGTTTTATTTAGTGTTAAATGTGAAAGACATTACATAAAAAGACATAAAAGATATTACTGTACAAGGATTCAAGGACACAATCAAAAAATAAAAATAAGCAATAGGAAAATGGAAAATACATTGTACAGAGAGCCACAGTTAAACAAAATGTTAGAAATGAATAATCAGGGAATAATTCCAATGCTGCAAATATAGCATACTGTGTGTTATAATTTATAACATCCTACACCACTGCCCAAACAACTATTTTACATCTCTTTTAAAGTTTTACTTGTAACTTTACATTATTGATGAATAAAATTTATTTCAGACAAGTCTTAAAGGTGATGCTACAAATGGATAATAAGCATTTACTGAATTTGCAAAGGCACAACATATGGTAAATAATTTATCATAATTTCTGGGCAAAGTATATGCATCACTCAGCTTCCACAAGACATAAGAGAATTGGGCAGTATGATTTTTCTTTTGGGACAATGACAAAGTGCCACTAACCAGCAAAAATCTAACAGTGAGCTGTATTTTCAGTGCCATAATTCAACACAGCAGTCTGTTGGATGTCTCTTGTGTACCAACACAACATTAATTTTTTAATAACTATGTTAAATAATGAAAAATAAAAATCATGACATAAGTAATTAAACATGAAATGGCTTGCACATTAAACAGCAGCAAAAGCTGCAGATTGGTGAATATAATGAATAACACAAAGTAAAAATAACCAGATTTCACCAATAAAAGTACTGAAATAACTGCTTACAGAATGAACCAGTGTTGCTGAGAACACAATTTTTATCTTACCGAGTTTTAAGAAAATGCATGCAAACAAAATCACTGAAAATAGTGATAATCCTTTGTGAAGCTTTGAATTTTTTTAATAAGGCAATGATAAAAATACCGTGAGATACTGTCTGGTTTGCATCACTAGTAATAGTAATAGCATCACTAGTATCAATCATATTGATAATTTGTCTGAACATAAATTATCCCCATAAATTATCGTTACGTTAAAAAAAAAAACTTAAATTAAATAAAAAGCTTACATTTTAAAGTTACATTAAGATAAATTTGGACCATAGCAATCAAAGTGTTTTGAAGACAACAGAAAATTAACACATTATTCGTAAAGAAAAAATGAATAAAATATGTAAAAAAAAAAAATAATATATATATATATATATATATATATATATATATATATATATATATGTTGTTGTTTTTGTATATATATATATATATATATATATATATATATATATATATATATATATATATATATATAGTACCTTCTAGGATACTATTTGGTTACTATATTTAACCTACAGCACTTTTTTCAGAAAATGCCAACTATATTATGTAGTTTACTTGTATAGTGCAGAAGAGGAATACATGGATGGATGAGTGGAACACTAATACTATTCTAATCTATGTAAAGATATACAGATTATAAGATGCCACGATATGTTCTCTAAGTACCACTCCGACTGTTGTCCGAGCATATTTAAGAAGATATGAAAAGATTACATTCAAATGGAGATAAATTCTACCTTGTGATTTCCAAAATTATATCAATTACCATAAACTTGAACAAATTCAGACTTTTTTTGTGTGGAAAGCATGGAACAAATAGGTTTGGCAAACGAACTGCAGCAAGTCATTTTTAAATTTAGGTTGTACTACTTTAAAAAAAAAACTAAATGGTAGGCACATTGTTAATTAAATAAATGTTTAAATGTACAACGCTAATGTCTATACAGTCCTGAAAATCTCTTCATGTAAATGTCAAATGAGATTAGTTTCTGGTTTAAACATTTCTAGAGGTTACCAAAGGGAACTAAATTATAATGCATTTTTGACAGGTCTTTCAAAGAAATATAGCAGGAAATGATATGGTGTGCATCTTCAGTCTTTGGAATAATCAGTAAAATGCGCTGCTGGCAAAAGCTAAGAAAGAAACGAATAAATCTACCCCTATACACTTCTGAAAATGTCAAGCTATAAGTTGTGGTGGTAAATACACTCAAATGTATGACAAAGCAACATTAAGTTATGATTGCATCAAAGTAATAATGTGTATAATATTTTAAAAGAGTTCACTGATACATTTCTATGCTATAGTCCAGTCTGTTCAAAAAATGAAGAAACATTTTTTGATCAGTCAACTGATTTTTGTTTTAAAAACTCTTTGTGAAGCAAAGCAAAGAAGAGTGGAATTAAATGAAAAAAAGATTAATCATTCCATCATAAATTACAAGGACATCTTAAAGGAATCTGCTAAAATAAACGAACATCGGAGCACATTAAGCTATATAAATGTAATGAATTATTATTATTATTATTATTATAAACAATTAATAAAATGTAGAAGCCAGATTACTATAATAGGTACTAAAGATTAAAAACAAGTGTAGCTACTAATGAAGACAATTAAAATGAAAGAATGAAAAGGTGAATTCCTAAGAGTTATTTAATATTAATATTGACAGGGCTTAACAAACAAACACAAGGCGAGTTTTTTAGGGAATAACAGTAACATAATTTTGAGTAGTAGCTAGGAAGGTTATTTGAGGATCATAAATGCCTAGCAACCTACTAAAAGGCAAGTAGAGGTTGCAGGCAAAGACAGTTTCAAAAATTTGTGAAGTGGTCAGTAGAATTTTTAAGCTCACTGAATGGTTACATTGCAAGCAGGAAGCTACTGCTATGCATTCAGGTGAGGTCTTTCTTACAGGTTACCTCTGCATGAACGGCATTGGGAGTTGGGTGGGATTATTAAGGGGGAGTTCATCCTTTAGCTCACACTGTAAGAAGCTGCATCTGAGGGCCTTCCCGTAGTTCAGATGTCGCATGTTTGTGGCCGACCACAGTATAAAATGTGCAACCTAGGATAGATCGTGTTGTGATTCCACAACTAAATAGGAAGGAAGAATAAAATACTTTAAATGAGCAAAGATACTCTGTATTTCATGACATCTCCAATTTCCTTTAAGCTTCTCAAAATTTAGCATGTAACCAACACATTAACATTCTTTATAAACAGCAGAGCCAATCTGTAAAACATATCATATTAAGACAACATAATAGTTTCAATACTGCTATTATGACTGGAAGTTTTATTTAAATTACATTACTCCTTTTGTATACATAGTTCAAACTACTTTACATATTAAATTATATATTTTGCCTAGGGAGAGCAAAGCTTGTGCATAGTGAACATAAAGACACTGTGATTAGAAGAGTCTACTCAGGCCAAACTGCAACCGAGTTGAAGCTTCAAGACACTGGACTCAATTCTGAGCCAAGGAATTAACTGTATGGAGTTTGCACTCTCTTTCTGAAATTTTTGTAAAGTTACTTTGCTTTTTCACCATGCCAAAGATGTGCATGCAGCACAATTAGTGACTTTAAACCGGCCCCATATGTTTGTATGTGTATGTGTTATTAACTGAACAAGTGCCCTGTCTGGGAGTGATTCCAATCTAGATGATGGCAGGATACACTCTGGCCCCAAATGAAGCTTAATTTGAATAAACAAAATTAAAATTGAAGTGATACATGGATAAAATGCATGTTCCAGGGTATCACTATCTCACTGGTATGTAACTGGCTCCTCACTGATAATTCTAAATAAAAACATATTGCTTATCAGGAGTATTAATTTTATTCCTAACCAACACTTGAGCTTTGCAACCTGTGTCAATGGTTTCTTTGTCAAGTAAGTCAATTTCAAAAGCTGTCATCAACATTTTTTACATCCTTAATTTTAAATGCCTACGCATTATTCAGCTCTTTTCCATATTTGCATTTCACTAGGATACAAAACTCCACCCCTTTAAACATCAGTCATACCTCAACCAGCATCCTCTTCACTGCTGAAATAATTATGGTTGCTGTTCTCTGAACATTCTCTAAACCTGCTATATTCTTTCTGCAATATGGATTTCAAAAATGTCCTCAGCAGTTCAAATGTAGTGTCATAAGTACATTTTACATTGTAAACCGTATTGGCACTATACATACAAAAATACAGACTAAGTGCCTTTTAATCACTCCTGGAAACAGTATAAATGAAAGCATTAAATAACCTGTAAGACCACTTTTACACTAAGAATTTGCTCCTTTTTGGCACAACAGTGTCATTCATGTGATTTTTATAAATGCAGGGCTCGCAAAATTTTAAAATCCCTGGTAAGCCTTCAGGCAGGCACTTTTCAGCTTTTGGTAGCCCGAAAACAACTTAAGAAGCCAAATACGATGACAATTTCTTAATGTAGAAAGTTAGATATTGAAAAATCAATCAAAAAATGTATCTTCCAAACACAAATAGCAACAATCATACATAAATTATTCAACAATCAAGTAACAACCATCAACATCAATCACCATAAATATGCATTTGGTTCTAACAGAAGTGAAACTTGTATGAACAGTATGATGAATTTAAACATGAATAAGTCTGTGTCAGATTCTCAACTGATATCACAGATGAGAGAGTGCCACTCAACGTTGAGGACACAGCTTCATCAGCTTCCTCCCTTGGCTTCTGTGCATTAGTCTCCAATTCTGTGCTCCTTGTTCTTGCTGTGCTGTTATGTTCCAGGTGTCTTGAACCTTTTCCAGAACACATCCAGGAACTAATTGCCTTGTCGACCCATTTATGGAGAGATGCATGAGGTCATTTAGTGTTTCAGACTAGGTGTCAAGATAATCCACCACTTCATAACCCATAATTTGCCAGTTCTTCTCCAGGGGGAAGAAGAGAGGAAGGGACAAAAACTTTGAAACAAGAGAGAGGATTTCAGACAGATTTGCCCATGTACTTAATTGTGTTGTCAATAATCTTCTGAAACTCAGCACCAAGGGTGCCTTTGTCTGTGCGCTCAATTCTTCTAGAAGGTCATTGGCTTTTTGAGAGCCGAGTTCCATAGTTGAAGATGCTACCATTATCTTTCACGATGACCTTTGTTTCCAAGGCTTTCTGGTACTCTTCTGGCTTTGTTCTCAGGCTGAGTAAGCGTACATGTGGTGCTCTCCACCAACTTATTTGTTTGCATGATGTTTAAGTTGTCATACTAAAAATCAGTACTGCACATGGATAAGACTATACTGTAGTCCAACATGAAATGTAGGAAGAAAACAAATTTCTTGGTATTCATCTTCTGCACCACGCTTTGACAGCATCTTCTGACTTAACATCACCTCCTCCTGCCATGTTCTCAATATGCACATTTGTGGGAGTGTAACTTTTTTTCCCAAAGGCAGTACACATCTCAGACTGCCTGGCAGCCACCATGTGCTTTTCATGCGAATGTAATAAGCCACTTTCTCATTAACCAATTCACTTATTTCACTAGTTGTCTTGACTTTTTTGGAGAATAGTAGTACATCTTAAAGATGGTTTTCAGTGTAATCCTCAAACTTGACCAGCTACCCACAGCTTTTCACACTATCCAGTACTGTTAGTTCTAATTTGTGTGCCACACAGTGGGTTGTTATGATGTGGAGTATCCACTGTTTCAGTCTCACAGATACATCATCACTGAAACTCCATCAAAATTTGCACACACTAATTTCTCCTTCCATGTCTCTTCACTGATACCCATGGTGTCCACTTCCTCATTAATAACTTCTAAAACACCTGAAGCATTTGCGCTCTATCCTGAATGACATATGATCATGTAAGTGGATATGTCACCATTACCTTTCACATACCTGACATGAACCAACACCTGTTCTATGGTGCCAGTGTCTATGCTGCAATCTGCAAGAACTGTTAAGTATTTGCTTTCTTGTATTTCCTTTTCAATCTGATCTTTTGATGTTTGTGCTACGGCTCCAATAAATTCTCTGCATGCATGATCATTGTGATAAGTAGAACCAAGATCTAGGCCATTTGCTGCCTGAAGTTTGCAAAGGGTGTTAAATTTTGCTAATGGTAGTTCATTTTTGGCAATGTAGTAAGCTGATCTGTAAAGTTTTGTCAGGACTTCATGTTGTGCTTTGTCCATTTTTATTATTTTCTTTGCCTTTGGTGTTTGTTCAGGCAATGAAGCTGCAGACGGGGCTCTCATACACTCCTTGCAATGCACAGATCTGTCATGCTTTTTGATAAGTTCTTTCCTAAAATTACTGGTTTCCGTAACAAAAGTGCTTGATGAGTCAGAAATTGCGGTGAACTGACGACACACCCAACGGAACATTATGTCGTTTATCGTATTATATTCCAGCCATGCAAATTTGTTTGTTCATTAAACCAAAAAGATATGCTTTCTTTTTGTCTCATAGTCACATATTTCCAAATTTCTCGATGCATGCTCAATAATCCAGGTAAGGAAATCCTAGAAATTTGATTCTGTTCATCTGGACAAAGTTTTTTAAGTGGGAGAAATATTTCGAGACTTATCCAAGTCTCTTCCTCAGTCTCAATTGACTGCAGGTTTCCCCAACCTTATAAACAGTACCTTTGCTTGATCAC
Organism: Erpetoichthys calabaricus; assembly: GCF_900747795.2. Lineage (NCBI taxonomy): Eukaryota > Metazoa > Chordata > Cladistia > Polypteriformes > Polypteridae > Erpetoichthys > Erpetoichthys calabaricus. The sequence goes on from NC_041401.2 coordinate 88,143,369, forward strand.
AGAGACTAGCACCATTGACAAAGGGCCAGTTGATCAGTGATATGCAAATTGTCCACTGATTAGTAGACGTGTGAACCATTCATAGAGGGTTGAGGAATGGCTGCAATCACAGCATTGTAAGATGGCGACAGATGTACCCTTAGGCCCCCTCCTCTGTTCAGAGATGGTCGTTCCTTTTTCACGTAAATGGCCTCCTTGATTCCTCTCTCAAACCAGCGCTCCTCCCTGTCCAGGATGTGCACCTCTTCATCTTTAAAGGAGTGACCACTATCCTGTAGATGTAAATAGATTGCGGAGTCCTGGCCTGACGAGGAAGCTCTTCTGTGTTGCTCCTCTGAACAGAGGAGGGGGCCTAAGGGTACATCTGTCGCCATCTTACAATGCTGTGATTGCAGCCATTCCTCAACCCTCTATGAATGGTTCGCACGTCTACTAATCAGTGGACAATTTGCATATCACTGATCAACTGGCCCTTTGTCAATGGTGCTAGTCTCTGTGATTAAGCAAAGGTACTGTTTATAAGGTTGGGGAAACCTGCAGTCAATTGAGACTGAGGAAGAGACTTGGATAAGTCTCGAAATATTTCTCCCACTTAAAAAACTTTGTCCAGATGAACAGAATCAAATTTCTAGGATATTTCCAAATTCTTCCACTTTGTGGCAGACTGTTCTTCCTTTGTTCCCCATTCTTCATTCTGACCTGTCTGTTTTGGCCGAGTAGATCTGAAAAATTTGCATAAATCCATGTGTCGTCTCCTTCTCAAATTTTCACACAAGCATGCACGTGTAAGAGATTTCGTAGGCTATAATTTAATTAGTTTCATGGTCCATGTAATCTCTATGGAGCCATAGTTTAGCATGCTCATACGAAAGTTTAAAATGATTTTTTTTTGTTTTCCCATATCTCTTTAGGAGCTCTATAAATCTCTATCACTTAGCAACAGTAAATAATAGCAGTGAGAATTACACTCCATTACAAGGGGTGGCAGCCAAACATCATATAGTATTGATCTGCCTGGAGATTAAGAGGGCTGATCTTGCTGGACAGCTACTGGGCACCGTGCTTCGCTGTTCCTGCACACCATGATGCTGTTTTCGTCTGCATGCTTGTTGCTCCCTCACAGTGTGTGCACCCCTCCCTCTCACCAATTACCATTCCAGCACCTTCCACACTCCATCCTGTCTCTTATTCTCTGCGTTTCATTTTCATATCACACTGAACCTTCTGAAAGCACAGTCCTCCGTAGCTGTCCAAGGCCCTCTGAATCTCTAGCTGGATCATTGCACTATGAAACAAACCTTAAAGGGACCTTCATGAGTCAGAAAACATACAGAACTCTGAAAAATAATAACAGCGAAGATTTATTACTATTATTTTGCAACATGTTTCTATCTTCTTGAGGAAGAAAAGAATGCAAACCATCTGCACAGATTGGAAACAAAAAAGAACTGCCAGCTGCATGAATCTCAACATCAAAAAAATGGTGTGGCAACCAATCAGTGCCCTGTATATATTTTCTGCTTATTGCTAGTTTGTGGCCATTTGTTGGTTGCAGCATAAGTACAGGAAGGGTGACAGCCAAGAGACTTCTACCTCTGCAGCTGCACCACCACTTCTTTCACTGCTTCTATGCAAAATGCATCATTCAATGGCTGGCAGCGCTGAGTCACTGCCGCAAGTATGTGACAAACAAAAGAACATTACCACCCTAATGTTTTCCTATGGCCCTCAGCCATAAGTAAGAATAGCTTTAACTTGGTTGGTCATAAATCAACGCATGAGAATATGGAGAACTACTACAACTCCATTGTGCTTCTCATAAGATATACTCGTGTCATGTTTCAAACCTCCTATTATGTATTCCAATTAAAACATTGGTTACTACTTTACAATGACATATTTAAATTTCATCTATGATGAATCTTTTCTACCTATCTCCACACATCACCATGAATTCCCATAATTTGTTTAGTTTGATGAGTAGCCTCTCATGTGGGACTTTATCAAAAGATTTTCGGGAATCAAGATAAAAAAATATATGTACACCTCTCTGATCAAACCTTATTGCTTCCTAATAGAAATCAGCATATTAGTTTAAACACAATATCCACCATCTAAACCCATGCTGACAATCTACTAATACACATGTTCTTGCCAAACGATGTGCAATCTTATCCTTAATAAAAGCTTGTTATTTCGACTGTGACAAATGTTTATGTTACTGACTTACGTAGATCAGACCATTCACACATTTTATGTAATAGAATAATTTTTGCTAGTTTACTATCTTTAGTAATTACCTTAGTATGCAGTGAAAAAAACTCATCAAGGGTTTATACTGTATATGCACTCACTAACCTCAATAAGACCCTATCACACTAATTTTCCTAGCGATTTTCAGCCATAGACTTCATTAACACAATATTAGAGAGTTGGGGGCAGATGTGTAGATTAAAATACCCAATGACTCGTTCAACCAATCTGCAACTCACCACATTTTTATTTTGTCTTAAGATTCAAGGCTGCACTCTGTGTATGCAAGTGCTTTCAATCAATTAGTGCTCACCCGGAAGTATAATGCATGCATTACAACTGCAAGTAAACAGGGGAAGCACATGTTTTGGACCTTGCAAACACAAGAGAGATATGTTTGTCTGATGTTTTTTTTTTTACGCTCCACAACAGAATGTGGCTGAATTCACCGTTATCTGGAAAGCATTCAGCACTGGTACATTCAGGAGCACATTACTGGCAGTTAGGAAAAGGGGTGAAATCGCAATACTTTGGAAATGAGAACCTGTTACCTTTATAATTTAATTAATATTCGTGTTTTCTCCCCTGTTACACCGGTTCTTGTCCTAAACTTACTGCTTTTTTTGTGTCCCTGTTCAAAAGTAACCCATCTGAGAGGTAAAGGTCACAGCTGTTCCAAATGCTCCCCCAATTCTTATAACATATACACCTTTAACTATGGATAAGCAATATAGCAAAAAAAAGCCTAAAAGAAAAAAAAAGGAGCCAATAGCTTTGATTTAGGTGCCAAAATATAAAATGTGGAAAAAATTAATGTCTTTGATGTTAGACCCGAGCATCACTCATGCTGTGAAAACGGAGCCAAGAGTGCTAGGGCTCGTTTATACTTCACGCTCAGAATGCGTATGTGCACGCATCATGGCTGCCACACATTCCCAGCGTTCATTCATTTGACGCGTCCTCTGAGCAGGTCCTCAGAAATTAACGTGACACATGCGCGAGTTGCAGTACCAGCAAAAAGTTGGGGGGGCGCAGTGTGATAAAAGTTGGAATGTGACGTCAGAGTCTCTGTTTACTATCTACATGTGACAGAAAGCTGCTTTGAGGATCCTATGGGATCAATGTGCACGCTTCGATGTGGTGAAGCAGAATGCCAACATACAGATGCATTTGTGGTGCTTTAATATTCAAGCGTCGCATATTCCTGATCGTAACGACATGATACATTTTAAAAGTATCACATACCATCTTTTGTGACGTCTTTTTTTTCTGGGGTTTCCTCCTAAGCTGACTGCAGCAATCGCCACACAGAACACATTACATTTATGATATTCCAACTCTCTGCACATTTAGAATCCTTAGATTTATACTTGATATCACTTTCATGATAAAGTATGCATGTTACATTTTACAGATAAAACGTTAATTTCACTTAAATAATGAATACTGTTAATAATTACACACATGGGGGTGACACTGTGGTGGAGCGGTAGCGCTGCTGTCTCGCAAGGAGTCACATTGCTGACAGTTTTAGTGTTTCACACATTTTACAGTAAAAAGATGATTTGATAAAAATGTCATTTTTCAAGCCAAAAAATGCAAAGCTTTTTACATGTTTTTTTTAACATTTTATTGAATTTATTAAAAGCAAATAACATTCCATACAAGCTAATCAAACTTGACAAAATTTAGTTGAAATCAAACCCCAACAGCCAGAATAAAACTAAGAGTGCTGAGGGGGGGAAATAAGGGGAGAAAATACTTATCCCCCAGTTTAAATGCTCATTCTAAAATGTTATTGATTAGATCCTGCCAGGTTTTTAACAGGTTTTGAACAGATCCTCTAAATGAGAATTAGATTTTTTCCAATTTCAAATAGTATATAACATCAGTTGCTCATTGACTTAAAAGAGGTGGGTTAGGATTCTTCCAGTTGAGCAAGATAAGTCTACGTGCCAATAGTGAAGTAAAGGCAATTACAGTTTGTTTATCCTTCTCCTCTTTAAGACCATCTGAGAGAACACCAAACACAGATGTTAATGGATTAGGAGAGATTGTGACACCAAGACTGTCTGAAAGGCATTTAAAGATTTTGGTCCAGAATGATGTTAATTTGGTGCGTGCCCAAAACATGTTGCCCAATGAAGCTGCCGCTCAAATGCAATGTTCACAGGTTGGATCTTACCCTGGAAACATTCTGGACAATTTTAAATGAGACAGATGTGCTCGATAAAAGATTTTAAGTTGAATAATTATATGCTTTGCGCATATGGAGCTACTATGAATTCTGTGCATGCCTAGCTTCCACTCCTTTTCTAAAATGTTGAGTAAGAGATCCTTTTCCCACTGTAGTCTTGGATTTTTTTAAAGGGAGGGACTTTAAAATGTTTTTATATACTACAGCAATGCTGTCTGAGTCCTGATCAATACTTCTTCTGGACTGATGAATATTTCTTCCGGAATAGAAGTAGGTGAGAGGTAAGGAAAATTGGGCAGATTTTGTTTAGCAAAGTTTCTGATTTGGAGGTAGTGAAAGAATTGTGTTGATGGAAAGTTAAATTTGGAGTGTAATTGTTCATAGGATGCAAAGACATTTTCTATGTACAAATCTCTAAGTGATTTAATCCCATATGTTTTCCAAACATAAAAACTGCATACGTTTGAGAGGGTGGAAAAAGGTGGTTATTGTGCAGACTTGCCACAGATAAAAAGTTTGGAGAGTATCTTAACATCATTATTCAGAAGTGAGATCGGTCTGTATAATGCACATTGTAATAAGTCCTTATTTTTCTTAGTAGACAGTAATTAATGTTTGGAGAAAACTTTGAGGTAGAATTTTATTGTCTAGCTTCTGTAAATGTAGCAAATAAAAGGGGAGCTAACTTAATTGAAATTTTTTATAAACTTTGGCAGGGTAGCTATCAGGACCTGCTGATTTCCCACTCTGAAGTGAGTTTATAGCATCTAGTAATTCTGAGAGTACCAGAGGTTTATCCAATTCTTCTGCACAGAGAGTATCTAGTTGTTGTATCTGTAATGCATCCAAAAAAGCATTAGGTTGTGTTTTGTGTTCTTTTAACTGATGTTCATAGTAATGATGTCAGGATTTAAAAATGAGATGGTCTGTTTCTTTTGTTGTTAAGAGGTTGACTTCTAAATGCAAAGCCTGTCATTTCCAATAAAGTGCCTCATTTGGACACCTGGTATTTTCTTGATCTATTCTGGTAATTTCACTGATTAGCTCTGCTGTCTTCTTGGTTTCCTATTTATTTTTGTGGGAGAGATACGAAATAATCTGTCCTCTTTAGAAAGCCTTCAGAGTTTCCCCAGAGTATTCCTGTAGAGTCCTCCGAGTATGTATTAGTTTCCAAAAAATTTGATTTGCTTGGATATAAACTCTGTACAGTTCTCGTCTGCTAATAAAAGTGGATTAAGACGCCAGCTGCGAGATGAGTATGTGGGGCATAATGATTTGAGGTCCTTGATCAAAGGGTGGTCAGAGATAACAATAATCATGGACAAAAAATTGTTATTTATAAAGAAAAAATAAATTCTTGAGTAACAGTGATGGTACTGGTGAGAAGAAGAAATATGCTCTTGAGTTTGGGTTTAGAAATCTCCAGGGGTCTGAAAAGTTGTGATCAATTACAAACTATGTACAGTAATTGTTTTTGCATTGTTAGATGTCAATCGCCCCTGTGGCAGGAGATCTATCCAGGGCTGGATTTAAAACGCAATTAAAATCACATTGTTCATATTAGGAATGGATACAAATATGTTTTGAATGAAGTCCCTATCATCCACATTGAGTGCATATATATTTATGAAAATCACTTTACAGTTAAATTAATTACCCATGACGATCACATATAACTGTTCCGAATAAGAAACTACAGTTGTGGCCAAAAGTTTTGAGAATGACACATATATTAATTTTCACAAAGTTTGCTGCCTCAGGTTTTATGATGGCAATTTGCATATACTCCAGAATGGTATGAAGAGTGATCAGATGAATTGCAATTAATTGCAAAGACCCTTTTTGCCATGAAAATGAACAATCCCCAAAAACCCATTTCCACTGCTGTTGTGAAGAAGGCTTCAGGGTGCCCAAGAAAGTCCAGCAAGTGCCAGGACTGTCTTCTAAAGTTGATTCAGCTGTGGGATCGGGGGACCACACACAATGAGGCAAAGACTTTTGCAGAATGACCTGATGTCAAGAAGGGCAGCAAAGAAGCCACTTCTCTCCAAGAAAAACATCAGGAACAGACTGATATTCTACAAAAGGTACAGGGATTGGACTGCTGAGGACTGGGCTAAAGTCATTTTCTCTGATAAATCCCCTTTCCGATTGATTGGAGCATCCGGAAAAAAGATTGTGAGGAGAAGAGAAGGTGATTGCTACCATCAGTCCTGTGTCATTCCAACAGTAAAGCATCCTGAGACAATTCATGTGTGGGGTTACTTCTCAGCCAAGGGAGTGGGCTCACTCACAATTTTGATAAAGAACACAGCCATGAATAAAGAATGATACCAAAACATCCTCGAGAGCAACTTTTCCCAACCATCCAAGAACACTTTGGTGACGAACAATGCCTTTTCCAGCATGATGGAGCACCGTGCCATAAGGCAAAAGTGATAACTAAGTGGCTTGGGGAACAAAACATTGAAATTTTGGGTCCATGGTCAGGAAACTCCCCAGACCTTAATCCCATTGAGAATTTGTGGTCAATCCTCAAGAGCAGGGTCAACAAACAAAAACCCACAAATTCTGACAAACTCCAAGCATTGATTATGTAAGAATGGGCTGCCATCAGTCAGGATTTGGCCCAGAAGTTGATTGACAGCATGCCAGGGCAAATTGCAGAGGTCTTCAAAAAGAACGGCCAACACTGCAAATATTGACTCGTTGCATAAACTTAATGTAATTATCAATAAAAGCCTTTGAAACTTATGAAATGCTTGTAATTATACTTCAGTATACAATAGAAACATCTGACAAAAAGATCTAAAAACACTGAAGCAGCAACCTTTGTGAAAACTAATACAGTGATCCCTCGCTATATCGCGCTTTGCCTTTCGCGGCTTCACTCTATCGCGGATTTTATATGTAAGCATATTTAAATATATATCGCGGATTTTTTGCTGGTTCGCGGATTTCTGAGGACAATGGGTCTTTTAATTTCTGGTACATGCTTCCTCAGTTGGCTTGCCCAGTTGATTTCATACAAGGGACGCTATTGGCAGATGGCTGAGAAGCTACCCAAATTACTTTCTCTCTCTCTCTCTTGCGCTGACTTTCTCTGATCCTGACGTAGGGGGTGTGAGCAGGGGAGCTGTTCGCACACCCAGACGATACGGACGCTCGTCTAAAAATGCTGAAAGATTATCTTCACGTTGCTACCTTCTGTGTGCAGCTGCTTTGTGAAGCGACATGCTGCACGGTGCTTTGCATACTTAAAAGCTCAAAGGGCACGTATTGATTTTTGACTTTGTTTTTCTCTGTCTCTCTCTCTCTCCCTGCTCCTGACAGAGGGGGTGTGAGCTGCCGCCTTCAACAGCGTTGTACCGGCGGTGCTTCGCATACTTAAAAGCCAAACAGCCCTATTGATTTGTTTGCTTTCCTCTCTCTCCTGATGCACACTCCTTTGAAGAGGAAGATATGTTTGCATTCTTTTAATTGTGAGACAGAACTGTCATCTCTGTCTTGTCATGGAGCACAGTTTAAACTTTTGAAAAAGAGACAAATGTTTGTTTGCAGTGTTTGAATAACGTTCCTGTCTCTCTACAACCTCCTGTTTTTCTGCGCAAATCTGTGACCCAAGCATGACAATATAAAAATAACCATATAAACATATGGTTTCTACTTCGCGGATGGCTCTGGAACGCAACCCCCGCGATGGAGGAGGGATTACTGTACTTGTGTCATTCTCAAAACATTTGGCTACGACTGTAAATCCGATTCTATAAATGAAATTTTTCTATGTATAAGAATACCCACACCTCTAGTTTTCTTTGTACAACTGGAGTGGAATATTTGACCAGTCCAATGTCCGTGCAACCGAAACTGATCCTTGCTTAATAAGTGGGTCTCCTGTAAAAATACTATTTTAGCATTTAGATCGGTTAGGTGAGAGAATACTTTCTTTCTCTTTAATTCTTCATTGAGACCTTTAATATTCCAGCTCACAAAGTTAACTCTTTGGTCATGGAGACATTGCTACTGAACGTTTGTTGACATTTTGTAGTCTTAATTTGACCTTAACTTCCAATTTTTCCAGGACTTATTGCCATGAAGCCTATTGTTACATTGGCACTTACAATTTTAAAGATAGATTAGAAATTGCTTGCTCTCTTTCTCTCCCCCCCACCTCAATGTGCCTCCCCAAGTGAGGCTAGACCACACTTCTCAAAGTCCCAGTCTTGTGACATACCTAGAAACCAAAGCATATCCAAAACAAAACAAGCTCTGCAGCAGCAGTGTATGAGGATTAAAATAGAGATATCTATTGACAATACAGTCCAAATGCCGTGGACTATCCCCGAAAGTAAGACCTAGCAGTAATTTCTGATGTAACACTAATATAAGCCCTCCCCCGAAAATAAAACGTACCGCTAATCCACCGTTTTTGCATCTGTCCTGAGAGCTGCCGTATTTAGCCTAGAAGCTGCCCTGGTTACAAGGTAAGGCGCTTTTACAAGTAGTTAAAAGAGTAAACACTGTCTTTTGTCCAGCATAACATCGGATAAATATGGTGCACTCAAGCTGTTATAAGAAAGTGGGTAGATTTAATGTTTCCACGTGTTTTGCGAGGTGCCCAAAGAGGTCTGCTAGTCTAGGATTCTTCTAGGCGCTTTTACAAGTAGTTAAAAGAGTAAACATTGTCTTTTGTCCAGCATAACATCGGATAAATATGGTGCACTCAAGCTGTTATAAGAAAGTGGGTAGATTTAATGTTTCCACGTGTTTTGCGAGGTGCCCAAAGAGGTCTGCTAGTCTAGGATTCTTCTAGCACACACTGCGCTAAAGACATGAAGAACTTCCTTAAAGAGAGAAGAATAGATCAGATAATGATTACTGCAGGAATGACAGCCTATCTCCAGACACTTGACATTACAATAAACAAGCGATTCAAGGACCATTTGCGAATAGAAGTCAATGATTACATTGAAAACAGAATGGATAGAAATCAGCGGGGGAACTTTGTGAAGCCTAAGCTGCAAGAAGTGGTGACTTGGGTGAAGAATTCATGGGATAAAATCACTGAAAGCTGTGTTGCCAATGCACTACGAGCAGGTTACCTGGACAAGAAGTGTTAATTTAAGGAGAGCAGTATTGCTGCACATGAGAGATTGGGGCCATTAATTCTAAAGGAATTAGAGTCAAAAGAAATCCAGGAAGGAATTGCAGGTTCAGATATGGAGAGTTATGATGATATTCTAGAAGAAGATGACATGATTGTATTTGAATACAGTAATCCCTCCTCTATCGCGGGGGTTGCGTTCCAGACCCTCCCACACCCCGCAAAAGGTGAAAATCCGCGAAGTAGAAACCATATGTTTATATGGTTATTTTTATATTGTCATGCTTGGGTCACAGATTTGCACAGAAACACGGGAGGTTGTAGAGAGACAGGAACTTTATTCAAACACTGCAAACAAACATTTGTCTCTTTTTCAAAAGTTTAAACTGTGCTCCATGACAAGACAGAGATGACAGTTCCGTCTCACAATTAAAAGAATGCAAACATATCTTCCTCTTCAAAGGAGTGTGCGTCAGGAGCAGATAATGTCAGAGAGATAGACAGAAAAAAGCAAACAATCAGAAATCAATAGGGCTGTTTGGCTTTTAAGTATGCGAAGCACCGCCGGACAACGCAGCTGCTAGGAAGGGAGCAATGTTAAGGTAGCCTTTCAGCATTTTTTTAGAGGAGCGTCCTTATCGTCTAGTGGTGCGAACAGCCCCCCCTGCTCACACCCCCTCCGTCAGGAGCACAGAATGTCAGAGAGAGAGACAGAGAAAAAGAGACAATTAAAAATCAATACGTGCCGTTTGAGCTTTTAAGTATGCGAAGCACCATGCAGGAAGCATATCGCTTGACAAAACAGCCACATTTAAGCCCAGCAAGGAAGAGAGCAATGTGAAGGTAACTTTCAGTGTTTTTTGAGGAGTGGCCATATCTTCTAGGGGTGTGAACAGCCCCTGTGCTCACAATATATTTGAGGAGTTTTATTTAATACGTAATACATGCTCTGATTGGGTAGCTTCTCAGTCATCTGCCAATAGCGTCCCTTGTATGAAATCAACTGGGCAAACCAACTGAGGAAGCATGTACCAGAAATTAAAAGACCCATTGTCCGCAGAATTCCGCAAACCAGCAAAAAATCTGTGATATATATTTAAATATGCTTACATATAAAATCCGCGATAGAGTGAAGCCGCGAAAGTCGAAGCGCGATATAGCGAGGGATTACTGTAAATGTAGAAGCAGTTAACATACGGTAATTTGTATAACATGAATACATGTTTATTGTTAAACCAGAGTTAACATAGGAGGGGGTGCCCAAGGGAGTCCGTGATACCGGTAGCGCTGCGCTGGCCGTGTCTTTTGGGGTGCACGTTTTTCCTGCTGCGGTGGGTGAGTGTGGAACAGCTTTCAACCTCGTTTTTTGCTTCTTCTCGTTCTTTGTGGTCGGCGTGTGGCTGTGGACTTTTGTTTCCTGCTGGGGAGGGGTGCTGCATTTCACCTTTTTTTAGGCGAGAAAAATCTTTTCTCGTTTGGGAAGGGGTGAGGTGTGGCGTTTTTCACCAGTGAGAGGCGGGGGTTCGCAGCTGCGCGCTGGCCGCAGGGATCGAGAACGGCAGGAGATGGGGTTGAAACTTGGGGCAATACCTCGGAGTAAGTTGTTCTGTGCTTGCTTGCCATGGTGGGGGAGGTATGTGCTCTGCGGGGTTCCGTCCAGCGTGGCGTTATTGCGGATTCTTTTGGGTACCCCCTTGTACAGTAGTTTGTAGAACATGAATACGGTACATGTTGATTTGATTGTTGAACAGGCGTTAACGTACCAGTAGTTTGTACCGTATAATTGTTGAACAGGAATAAATGTACTTTACTTTTTTGAACTTCAATAAAAATAAGACCTACCCGAAAACCTAGTCCTACTGCATTTTTTGGACCTAAAATTAATATAAGACAGTCTTATTTTCGGGGAAACACGGTACTATAAACATAAAATAGAATCTTAAACAGTCCAGAAAGAGTAAATCCTGGGAATGATGTTAAACAGTCCCCTTTGGGGGTGGGGGGATATATATATATTTCATAAACGTGCGCATGGGAGGCAACTAAAGGGCCTGAAGAGAGTAATTTCATGCCAGACCAGGGGATGGCAGAATGCACTAAATCTTTCTCTCACTTCTCTGCAGACCAGTTACAGGAAATCTCACCTGGCAGCAATGACATCACTTCCAATCCTAGCCCCAGTGACACCACTTCTGGTTCCGGCCCTACAGATGATATCACTTCCTCTGCTCTCCCTTAATGCCACCATCTTTGTCCTAGCAAATCAGTTCTGTTGTGGACTCCAATGTGTACACATCTGAACCTTATTAATACCCATTTTTGCAGCCAGGAATACTATACAGGTGGCTGCCCCAAACCTTTTTGTGGCTCTTTTGTCATGTTTTTGACAACTGGCATAGTCAACAGGATGGTGGACTCACAGAAAAACCAGGAGCAGGACCTGATGGATATCCAGGTGGGAAAGTATCGTGGCCGAGTTTCCGGGGATCACAGGGTGTGGAGTTTGTACTGTGCTTCAGAAAGACCCAATGCAGGTTCCGCTCCCAGTACACATAACTGGACAAACTAAGAAACATGGGGAGTGTGTGGGTGTGGCTCACAGGATAGGGCTGGTCCAGAGGGGGAAGGCAAAAGGGGCTTATTATGCTCTCTCGGAGGAGACTGCCCTCCTCTCCACTAAGGCATAGCCCTTGGCTAAACATGGGGGTGCCCCAGACCAGTAGGTGAGGAAAATAAAAGAATGGAGGTCTGATCCAGAGCAGCCTGCCACCAAACAGGGCTTCTCAGTGTGGGCAAAGATAGGGCACTGGCTAAGGCCAGATGAAAACACTGCCATACAAATAGTGGAGCAGGTTACCTGCTACATATTCTTAACACTAGAATTACCAGAGCCTACGAAAAAAACTTGTAGATCCGTCCCACCTTAAATCGATTCGCACCTCTCCATCAGCATCTTTTGTCCTGTAAATGTGTCGATAAGCAGCAAGCAGCCTGCTATCACATCCCCCACCGCCACACAGTTTTCTCAGCTCAAGTCTGTTTACCTGCGTGTCAGTTGCTTGGAGTTGTATAGAGTGAGAAGTCAAGCAAAATGACACCTTTTATAAATACTATATCATTATTTGGAACACGTGCATTTCATGTGTGTTCCGTGTCTACAAATATATATGTGTAGTCCAAATATCAAATAAACACTTTCACAAAAGGTACAAATATAACAGAACAAGTGCGCTTCTATTCAAGAATATAACTGCAGAAAAAGAACCTGCGTTAGGGTGCAACATTGACACGCATTTGCTACGACTGCTTCGGTGGCGCAACAGTATCAACTGTTAACACTAGAATTACCAGAGCCTACGAAAAAACTCGTAGATCCGTCCCACCTTAAATCACTTCACACTTCTCCATCAGTGTCTTTTGTCCTGTAAATGTGTCGATAAGCAGCAAACAGCAGTCAGCCTGCTATCGCATCCCCCACTGGCGCAAAGTTTTCTCAGCTCAAATCTGTTTACCTGCGTGTCAGTAGCTTGGAGTTGTATAGAGTGAGAAGTCAAGCAAAATGACTCCTTTTATAAATACTATATCGTTACTTGGAACACATGCATTTCATGTGTGTTCCTTGTCTACAAAGATCTATGTAAACACATCGTTAAAACAGAAACGTTTTTCATGTTTTAGTAATAATTGACAAAATGTAGACATGAAGTATATAATGTGTGAAGCCTGAATTCCAAATATCAAAGAAACACTTTCACAACAGGTACAAATATAACAGAATAAATGAGCTTTTATTCAAAAATATAACTGCAAAAAAAGAACCCGCGTTTACCCGAGACATTGACACACGATTGGAACGACAGATTCGGTGGCGAAACGTTATCAGCTGCTGACTTGTAATCAAAGCTTCCCAGGTTCGATCCCGGGCAAGTCCGTTTTGAGAACTGAACTGCTCGGGTTCTTACTATTTTAGAATAAAAACATACATTTGATTCCAGTCTGCAACAGTCGGTGTAATTTATGATACTTGTAAATTTTAGCTTTGTTTTTTTATATTCTGTTATTCTCTCAGCTGCATTCACGTTCCCAACTCACCAAACACCAATCCCCCCAGTGCCAACGATATAGTATTTATAAAAGGTGTCATTTTGCTTGACTTCTCACTCTATACAACTCCAAGCAACTGACACGCAGGTAAACAGATTTGCGCTGAGAACTGTGCGGCAGTGGGGGATGTGATAGTAGACTGATTGCTGCTTATCAACACATTTACAGGACAAAAGACGCTGATAGAGAAGTGTGAAGCGATTTAAGGTGGGACGGATCTACAAGTTTTTTCGTAGGCTCTGGTAATTCTAGTGTTAACTGGTAATCAAAACTTCATGGGTTCGACCCCGGACGAGTCCATTTTGAGAAGTGAGCTGCTCTTATTCTTACTATTTTAGAATAAAAACATTCATTTGATTTCCATCTGTAACAGCTGGTGTAAATTTATGATACTTGTAAAGGTTAGTTTTAATTTTGTTTTTTTTTTATTCAGTTTCATTCTCTCAGTCGCGTTCACGATCCCACACCACCCCTCCCCATCTGACACTGCTGTTTTCATATAAAGACGCGCTATAACAGAGGTGAACTCTGATCATGACGATGGTTCTACAATGGAACAAGAATGCACGTTGCACTTTTGCCATCGCTGTACTTTGTATACAGTGCATCCGGAAAGTATTCACAGCGCATCACTTTTTCCACATTTTGTTATGTTACAATCTTATTCCAAAATGGATTAAATTCATTTTTTTCCTCAGAATTCTACACACAAAACCCCATAATGACAACATGAAAAAAGTTTACTTGAGGTTTTTGCAAATTTATTAAAAATAAAAAAACTGAGAAATCACATGTACATAAGTATTCACAGCCTTTGCTCAATACTTTGTCGATGCACATTTGGCAGCAATTACAGCCTCAAGTCTTTTTGAATATGATGCCACAAGCTTGGCACACCCATCCTTGGCCAGTTTCGCCCATTCCTCTTTGCAGCACCTCTCAAGCTCCATCCGGATGGATGGGAAGCATCGGTGCACAGCCATTTTAAGATCTCTCCAGAGATGTTCAATCAGATTCAAGTCTGGGCTCTGGCTGGGCCACTCAAGGACATTCACAGAGTTGTCCTGAAGCCACTTCTTTGATATCTTGGCTGTGTGCTTAGGGTTGTTGTCCTGCTGAAAGATGAACCGTCGCCCCAGTCTGAGGTCAAGAGCGCTCTGGAGCAGGTTTTCATCCAGGATGTCTCTGTACATTGCTGCAGTCATCTTTCCCTTTTTCCTGACTGGTCTCCCAGTTCCTGCCGCTAAAAAACATCCCCACAGCATGATGCTGCCACCACCATGCTTCACTGTAGGGATGGTATTGGCCTGGTGATGAGCGGTGCCTGGTTTCCTCCAAACGTGACGCCTGACATTCACACCAAAGAGTTCAATCTTTGTCTCATCAGACCAGAGAATTTTCTTTCTCATGGTCTGAGAGTCCTTCAGGTGCCTTTTGTCAAACTCCAGGCAGGCTGCCATGTGCCTTTTACTAAGGAGTGGCTTCCGTCTGGCCACTCTACCATACAGGCCTGATTGGTGGATTGCTGCAAAGATGGTTGTCCTTCTGGAATGTTCTCCTCTCTCCACAGAGGACCTCTGGAGCTCTGACAGAGTGACCATCGGGTTCTTGGTCACCTCCCTGACTAAGGTCCTTCTCCCCCGATCACTCAGTTTAGATGGCCGGCCAGCTCTAGGAAGAGTCCTGGTTGTTTCGAACTTCTTCCATTTACGGATGATGGAGGCCACTGTGCTCATTGGGACCTTCAAAGCAGCAGAAATTTTTCTGTAACCTTCCCCAGATTTGTGCCTCGAGACAATCCTGTCTCAGAGGTCTACAGACAATTCCTTTGACTTCATGCTTGGTTTGTGCTCTGACATGAACTGTCAACTGTGGGACCTTATATAGACAGGTGTGTGCCTTTCCAAATCATGTCCAATTACTGAATTTACCACAGGTGGACTCCAATTAAGCTGCAGAAACATCTCAAGGATGATCAGAGGAAACAGGATGCACCTGAGCTCAATTTTGAGCTTCATGGCAAAGGCTGTGAATACTTATGTACATGTGCTTTCTCAATTTTTTTATTTTTAATAAATTTGCAAAAATCTCAAGTAAACTTCTTTCACATTGACATTACGGGGTGTTGTGGGTAGAATTGTGAGGAAAAAAATGAATTTAACCCATTTTGGAATAAGGCTGTAACATAACAAAATGTGGAAAAAGTGATGCGCTGTGAATACTTTCCGGATGCACTGTATGTACATGGGAAGCTCTGCAGTCTACTAGTGACTTTACACTGTAGGAAGTAAGTAAATAAATAAAGGTAAATAAGTAAATAACATTCGATCTGGCTCTTATATACATATAGAACCGTCGTCATGATCACAAGGTCCTCACTTTGTCTTAGAAAACAACCATTTATATCAGGTACCGGAGCATGACGTGGAGGTATGGAAGTTGTTGCTGACTTCACAGACTTACTGGAGTGGATTAAGCTTCAATTTTATTGGCTAGGAATTCATGAGGAGGTTCATCGCTTTTGCACATCCTGCCTAGAGTGTCAATTGCGACAAATTCCTAGGAGGAACCGTGCACTTCTCATTCTCATTCCCCTGAATGATATCCCCTTTGAAAGGATTGGGGTCGATTTAGTAGGACCCCTAGAACTCTCAGATAGAGAATACAAGTATATTATAGTCCTCATGGATTATGCCACCTGATATCCCAAAGCTGTTCCACTATGCTCAGGCACGTCTAAAGCCATCGCACGGGAATTGGTAGGGGTCTTCGCACGAGTCGGTATTCCTAAGGAAGTCCTAACGGACCAAGGGACGCCTTTCACTTCAGAGATGTTCAGGGAAACAGCCAAGTTACTTAAAATAAAGCACCTAAAGACCGCGGTGTATCATTCTCAAACCAATGGTCTAGTGGAGAAGTTTAATCAGACTCTCAAACAATTGCTTCGGAAGGTGGTCAATGAGGATAGAAGGAACTGGGATCTGCTCCTCCCTCTTGTCCTTTTTGCATATCGGAAAGTCCCACAAGCCTCTACGGGCTTCTCCCCTTTCAAATTATTATACGGAAGACAACCCTGGGTCATACTGGATATTTTAAAAGAAGGATGGGAAGAAGAGGCTCTTCCCTCTACCAATATATTAGAATATATCACACAATTATGCGATAAGATTTGGAAAAGATTTGTCCCTTACTTAAAAGTCACATGAAAGAGACGCAAGCAGCACAGGCCCGATATTACAACCAAGGCACATTTCCCCGGGAATTCCACCCAGGAGATCAGGTCATGGTTCTGGTCCCTACCTTCCACTCTAAACTGCTAATCCACTGACAAGGTCCTTATGAAGTTAAGGAGAGGAAAGGTGTCATCGATTATTTGGTGAAACAACCCAATCGTAGGCCAAGTGAGCTGGTCTACCATGTAAATCTGCTGAAGCCGTGGAAGAACAGGGATCCCGATCCCTCCTCTGGTCAGCCCCACTCACTCTTTGCTCACAAAAATAACCTTAACTACAGTGCGGATTTAAGTGCCAGACAAAGACAGGAGCTGGAAGCAGTTATCCTGTCTGTCCCGTAGGTAGTGAGTGAAACACCTGGAAGAACCTCTCTGATTGTACACAATATTGTGACAGAACCTGGGATTATAGTTTGAGAACGCCCATATTGCCTTCCCGAGGTAAAAAGAGCTGAAGTGGAGCTAGAGACCAAGTGCATGATGGAACTAGGAATGACAGAGGAAAGTCATAGTCCCTGGTCCAGTCCCATCACCTTGGTCAGTGTGCCTGATGGGAGTTGGAGGTTTTGCACTGACTACTGTCAACTTAATCAGGACTCCCAAGTTTAACGCCTATCCAGTGCCACAAATGAACAACCTCCTCGAGAGGCTAGGCTAAATATTTGATCACTCTTGACATGACTAAGGGGTACTGGGAGGTTTCTTTAACAGACTCTGCAAAGGTTAAGACTATGTTTTACACCCCTAGCAGTCACTGGCAGTATTGTGCCCTTTCATTTGGGTTACACAGGGCTCCTGCAACTTTTCAGTGCCCGGTGGATAAAGTGCTCCGGCCTCATAACTTGTATAGTGCTGCCTACCTGGATGATGTGGACATATATTCCAGGACATGGGAGGAACAACTACACCAGGTCCGAGCGGTATTATGGACACTTGTTGAGGCCGGACTTCAGATTAATCCCAAGAAATGCTTCTTTGGATTGAACGAAGCCAAGTATTTAGGCTACCTGGTGGGTCGGGGTACTGTGAAGCCAGAGTGCTCCAAAGCAGATGCCATATTGAAATGGCCCTGTCCGCGAACCAAACGGCTAGTCCAAGCCTCGGGTTTCTGTAAGCACTGTTTAATGCGGCACATTTAGCAGCTGTTGAAGGTGAGAAATCAGGGAAAATACGAATGCGGTTATTTTTAAATATAATCTCATTTCTGTCTGAGAAATAATATATTTAATTTAGATTGTAATTTGTCAAAACACACAATGAGGCTTCTAAGTTTTGTAGCATTCATTCCACGTATGTGGTAAGCTGCTGCTGTCTCAGTGTCTGATTTGAAGTCCTCTACAATTATTTTAGAGAATAGTTCAGCTATGAATTTCACTGGGTTTGGACTTTCACGGTTTTCAGGGAGACCTTCGGTTCTGATATTATTCCTTCTGTATCCATCTTTCAGTGCAGCTTGTCAGTCTCCGAGCACTTTGCATTCAGAATTTGCAGCCATTGCTTTTCAGTCAGCGGTAAATGCCAGTTGTTCAGCTATTTCAATACAAGTCATAAAAGTTTGTTTATCGTCTTCAAGCTGAGCACCAAGGGGTCTTAATTTATTCTCAGACTTTGACGCATTTTCCAGTATTTTTTCTCCTCAGTTTTTTCTAGCATACCTTTAAAGGTTGCCTCAGAGCGATTACTTAAATATTTCTCCAGGTCTTTAATATTCTGAAGCAGCTTCTCGTTTGTCTTGTGTATGTCCTGTATATCCTTCTTTATATCATTAGTATCATTTGTAACATTTTTTATATTATTGTTTAGCTCCTTTATGTCCCACCCGAGAGCGGTGATCATTACGGTGATCGTCATCTTCAGCTCGGACAGTTCATTTTCATCTCTCCGTGCTCCACGAGTGGAGTATCAAGCCCAGTTGAAGTCAGTATTACCAGCTCGCAGGGGGTAGTTGACATCATGGAAGGGAAGGCCATTTTCAGCTGTAATGAACCTTCTGGAATCAGCGAGTACTCCTGGCCCAACTCAATTGCACATTCACTTTCAGCTGGAGACAATGCAGCAGAGTCAGGTCCCAGGAGATCTGTGCTTTAGCCTATCTTTTCCAGGTCATGGCTGTACCTTCAGCTTGAACTTGAGGCCTGTTTAGGCTTGGATGAAGTTTTAGCTGTCTTTTCCATTTCTTTCTGAGCCTTTTTTCTGCCACCCATGCTTATACTGTATATGGTTGCATATATTGTAAATGAAGCCCTCGGGTTGAGTAAATACAGGATACCTCAGGATGATTACAAAAAAAAAAAAAAAAAAAAAAAAAACCAACACCGCTACTAACAGAGTTCCATCTCCCAAAAGGGATGAGACCAAAGAGAAAAAAATGTAACACTAAGAAGGTTAATCTTTCAGTCTTACTTTTCTAACCTTCATGTATGTGTGCCTAATTCTCTCATGTGCAATGCATCCCTGTGCTTTTGTGTCCGTCTTGATGATTTGAATAATTTAATGTCATTATACATTTCAAACAATGTAGTCATCTATGAACAATGTATTTTACTCAGGCTCTAAGTCTGTGTAACTAACCATCAAAATGTCAGTCAGATTCAAAGGGCCATCCAGTGTAGTTTGGTCTTTTTTTCCTCTTGTTGGAAGTGACCCAGTGTTTGACACAGGACTCAGGATGAAACTTCTCAGGTGATGGGCCTTCTACACTGATCCTGACTAAATCCTCCAAAGCTGAAACACTGAGTGAGTTTTGCACTTTTTTTTCCTGTTCTGTACTGAAAAGCCGTGTTCACACTGAGCTACTGAAACAGGAAGAGCAACCATGATCTCAACAAGATATGAAATATTGTGGAAATCTGTGCAACAAATGTATTTTGTCAGTAAGACTTCCCATAAACTGGTACACATCTGAGAATTGGCCTTTATTCAGCAATCTATAGCAATCTCCATTCTGTTTGTATACTCTTGACATTACATGCGTTCTTCAACCAGACTTCTTGATACCAGTTACTTAAAGTAACTGTAAAGTAAAGTCTCATTTTATCCAAAAGTGGTTAATTCATCTGGCCATGAATTATGATAGAAGGTTTAGAAGCAACAAATGATCTCAGAGCCATGTAAGCTTCCCTGCTGTGTATTACTCCACATATTTTTAAACTGGCTTTCCAGTTCCTTGACTGTAACTGCCACTGTTTTCTCAGCATGCAAATGAAGGTAATCTGAAGTTGGTGAGACTTATGCCTCTGAGTTGGATATTCAAAAAGGCAATGCCTATATCAGTACTATTCTGTGACTTTCCCTGCTTTTTAGTCTTTAGTCTGTCTGAGATCTGTGTTTTATCCTGGGGCGCCAAATTTTTATGCCAAGCAAGGGATTCTACCCCAGTGTGCTGCAGAAACTCCTGCAACTTTTCCATTACTTAATGGTTTGTCTCACATCCCATTGATTGTGAGAACAGTCATTAGCTGCTACAGCTGGAGGCAAAATCAAAGAATTCTTATGAACACTTAACTTTGAGATTTCCCCAAACAAGTCATGGAAAAAGTGACAAAATGCCAAAAAAAGGAGCTTATAACCAGGTGTTACATACAGTATGGTGATGCATCTGTGTGATCTGAATGTAAAAAAACAAAGTGTCCAGAAAATGTGGGACAACCAACGCTGGGTCTTCACTGCAGAAGGTGTGCATCTAGAACAGCCTAATTCTACACTCAGCTCATGCTTGCCTTTGGGGCTGAAGTGGTATGTTTTCTATATCAGCAGTAGCAAGTAATAAACTGTTTTCAATCATTAGCTGCCCAGTGTTTATTTTCAAAGCAGAAGACAGTGGGCACTTATTTCTAAGGCAAAGGCCAAGCTAAGAAAATAAGTGTCCCCTCAAATGAATGGAACATAGGAGCACAGTACAGATGAAAGTGATGTAGAAAACTTCCTTTAATCTTTTAAATAATTTTTGGACAATTTTACAATTCCAGCAATTATAATGAAACACAATAGCCAGGGTCACGCATTTTTTCTATAGTCTACTCCAGCCATGGAATGAGTGCTCTCCAGTGGATGGGATGGAAGGCTACAGTAGACATGAAAGTGATTTAACAAACTTTCTACACCCTTTTAAAATACACTTTGAAGAATTTTAGCTGTCCAGTGTTGATTTTGTAGCAGCAGCAGATGGGGGTACACATTTCTATGGCTATGCTCCAGCTGGGGAAACAAGTGTCCCTCCCAGTTGATAGGACAAAAGGACACAGTCGAGAAAAAAGTGACAAAACACTTCCTAGAGTCTTTTTAAATAGGTATAGCTCAATTTTAGCTGTCCAATGTTCATTTTGTAAACAAAAGAACATTTCAACATTAAAGGCTCAGCTGTGGAAATGAGTGTTACCCTGAATGGATGGGAAAGAGAGGAACATTAAATATGAAATTGTTATAGAAATACATTTTGAACAATTTTAGCTATACAGTGTTCATTTTGCAAGCAGATTACATGGGCACACATTTCTAAAGCAAAGGGTCAGCTGTGGAAAGGATCGTCTCTTCTGGTGGAAGGGATGGAGAGGCACATTAGATATGAAAGTGCTATACAGTGATCCCTCGCTATATCGCGCTTCGCCTTTCGCGGCTTCACTCTATCGCGGATTTTATATGTAAGCATATTTAAATATATATCGCGGATTTTTTTGCTGGTTCGCGGATTTCTGAGGACAATGGGTCTTTTCATTTCTGGTACATGCTTCCTCAGTTGGTTTGCCCAGTTGATTTCATACAAGGGACGCTATTGGCAGATGGCTGAGAAGCTACCCAGCTTACTTTTCTCTCTCTCTCTTGCTCTGACTTTCTCTGATCCTGACGTAGGGGGTGTGAGCAGGGGGGCTGTTCGCACACCTAGACGATACGACGCTCGTCTAAAAATGCTGAAAGATTATCTTCACGTTGCTACCTTCTGTGTGCAGCTGCTTAGTGAAGCGACATGCTGCACGGTGCTTCACATACTTAAAAGCTCAAAGGGCACGTATTGATTTTTCACTCTTTGTTTTTATCTGTCTCTCTCTCTCTCTCTCCCTGCTCCTGACGGAGGGGGTGTGAGCTGCCGCCTTCAACAGCTTTGTGCCGCGGTGCTTCGCATACTTAAGCCAAACAGCCCTATTGATTTGTTTGCTTTGCTCGGTTTCTGACAGCCTGTGCTCCTGACACGCACTCCTTTGAAGAGGAAGATATGTTTGCATTCTTTTAGTTGTGAGACAGAACTGTCATCTCTGTCTTGTCATGGAGCACAGTTTAAACTTTTGAAAAAGAGACAAATGTTTGTTTGCAGTGTAACATTCCTGTCTCTCTACAACCTCCTGTGTTTCTGCGCAAATCTGTGACCCAAGCATGATAATATAAAAATAACCATATAAACATATGGTTCTGGAACACAACCCCCGCGATGGAGGAGGGATTACTGTAGAGAAAACTGCCTGATAGGCTTATTAAAGACACTGTACACCATTTTAACTACACAGTGCTCATTTTGCAAAGGGGCATTGAATGATTTCTACATGGTTTTTTTTTTTTTTTAAAACATTTGATGAGTTTTAATATCCCATGATCAACTGTGCATGTATATAAAAGAAAACAAGTTTAGATAATGACATTTGCTGAGAAAATGAGGTCCTCCCCAATTTAAAGGGGTGGTCATGACTGAAACGGAATTTTTTTTTTTTTTCATAGAACTTAAACTATTTCATTCACATGGTTTTAATCACTCATGTGACAGAGGTGAAACTGAGTTCCACAACAAAGTCCTTCCCATGGAAGTGTTTTTTATTCCCAGAGCAAATGTTTAAGGGCAAGGCACCACATATGGCATGAAAGTGTAATAGTAAATTTATTTTAATAATCTCTCTTTTAAATGTCTTTGTACAGAGTTCTTGGGTGCCAAGTCATGAATCATTAATTACAGTATAAATATTACTATTATTAATATTTTACTAAATCTGCTTATCCATGTTTCTTTGTTGACTACCTCCCACTAAATAATTTATTGGAAACCAAATATATAGTGCACACCCAAAAACTGATGAAATAGCTAACAAGCAGCATTTTACGATACCATTTTAACAAACTTAAAACACAGACTTCATGACATCACTATGCATGAAGAAACAGCGGGCACATGGCTGTGTGTTCATGTTTACTGAGACAGGTCAGCATTTTGCATGGGGCATGTGTTAAATCAAAACGGAAAAGGCAAGCAAAAATGTGCAGACACAAGGAAATCCATGACAATTGTATATTAGTGCGCCTGCACCAAATCAGAAAGAAGACTGAATTACATGGGGCATAGATAAGTTCATAGCAGGAGTCCTACATGATGGGCAGATGCAATCCAAATGTTTTGCATGACTCCCTTGCATTTTCATGACCTGTTGCATCATATTCAGCCTCTCGTTCATCATTCTGGCACAAGTGTAACCATCCTCTCTTTGAAATTCATCATTTGCGATTTATTGTAAGCCCCTGCGCCCAGCATAAACCAGCTTTTAGGGCCCCCCGCCTGAACCTGACCGCACTGTGCCAATTATGACGTTTGGTGGAAGAGGGTTAATGGTGTGGAGCTATTTTTCAGGGTTTGGGCTAGGCCCCTTACTTCCAATAAGGGGCAACCTTAAAACTTCAGAATACCAAGGCATTTTGGCCAATGCTATGCTTCCAACTCTGTGAAAAAAGTTTGGGGAAGGCTGTTTTCTATTCTGGCATGACTGCGCCCCAGTGCACAAAGCAAGGTCCATAAAGACATGGTTGGATGAGTACAGTGTGGAAGAACTTCACTGGTCTGCACCCCATTAAATGCCTTTGGGATGAACTAGAACAGAAATTGTGAGCCAGGCCTCATCCAACATCACTGCCTGACTTCATAAATACTCTACACCAGTACTTCCCAAATTCGGTTCTGGGGACCCACTGTGGCTGCAGGATTTTGTTCCAACCAGCTTCTGCTCTTAATTGGACTCCTGGGCTAATTAAATGAACTGTTATTTCCTATGTTCTGTGTTTTGGGAACCATATAGAAATTAGAAAACTAAGTTTGGTAAAATATTTTATCTATATATATATCTATCTCTCTCTCTCTCTCTCTCTCTCTCTATATATATATATATATATCTCTCTCTCTCTCTCTCTCTCTATATATATATATATATATCTATCTCTCTCTATATTATATATATATATATATATCTATCTCTCTATATGTTATATTATATATATATATATATATATATATATATATATATATATATATATATATATATATATATATAGTGGGGAACAGCCCGGACACAGACAGGTAGACATGTTTATTTCACCACACACACGTTTATTATACATTATTTACAAGTAATAGTGAGCACAAACCCAGTGCCGCAGCACCAATCACCCGTTAAGTCCTTGGCCACACAACACAATGCCTTCAGTCTCTGGTCCGCCTCCACTCCTCTCCTCTGAGCTCCATCCTACTTCCACCCGACTCTTGCCATTGACTGGAGGGAGGTGGCCCCTTTTATACACCCCGGATGGGATCCAGGTGCTTCCCGACACTCTTCCGCCGACACTCCCTTGTGTGGCGGAAATGCAGGCTGCGCAACCAGAAGGACTCCGGGTGTCCCGGAAGTGCTGAGGGGAAGAGGAGCAGGGTGTGGCAGATATAAAATATAAACACACACACACACACAATCATATGAATAAGTTTGGGAACCCCTCTTAATTCATTGGATTTTTGTTTATCATTGGCTAAGCTTTCAAAGTAGCAACTTCCTTTTAATATACTGTATAACATGCCTTATGGAAACAGTAGTATTTCAGCAGTGACATTAAGTTTATTGGATTAACAGAAAATATGCAATATGCATCATAACAAAATTAAACCGGTGCAAAAATTTGGGCACCCCAACAGAAATATTACATCAATACTTAGTTGAGCCTCCTTTTGCAAATATAACAGCCTCTAGACGCCTCCTATAGCCTTTGATGAGTGTCTGGGTTCTGGATGGAGGTATTTTTGACCATTGTTCCATACAAAATCTCTCCAGTTCAGTTAAATTTGATGGCTGCTGAGCATGGACAGCCTGCTTCAAATCATCCCATAGATTTTTTGATGATACTCAAGTCAGGGGACTGACGACCATTCCAGAACATTGAAATCTACAAAGGCATTCATGCAGAGGGAGAAATACAAACTGTTTCTGGTCATTGTCTTGTTGGAATATCCAACCCATGCGTAACTTCAACTTTGTGACTGATGCTTGAACATTATCCTGAAGAATTTGTTGATATTGGGTTGAATTCATCCAACCCTCGACTTTGACAAGGGCCCAAGTCCCTGAACTAGCCCCACAGCATGATGGAACCTCTACCAAATTTGACAGTAGGTAGTAGGTGTTTTTCTTGGAATGCGGTGTTCTTCTTCTGCCATGCAAAGCGCTTTTGTTATAACCAAATAACTCAATTTTTGTCTCATCAGTCCAAAGCACTTTGTTCCAAAATGTATGTGGCTTGTCTAAATGAGCATTTGCATACAACAAGCGACTCTGTTTGTGGCATGAGTGCAGAAAGGGCTTCTTTCTCATCACCCCGCCATACAGATGTTCTTTTTGCAAATTGCGCTGAATTGTAGAGTGATGTACAGGTACACCATCTGCAGCAAGATGTTCTTGCAGGTCTTTGGAGGTGATCTGTGGGTTGTCTGTAACCACTCTCACAATCCTGCGCATATGCCGCTCCTGTATTTTTCTTGGCCTGCCAGACCTGCTGGGTTTAACAGCAACTGTGCCTCCTCACAGGTGGCGCAGTGGTAGTGCTGCTACTTTGCAGTAAGGAGACTGTGGAAGACTGTGGGTTCGCTTCCTTGTTCCTCCGTGTGGATAGCGTTTTGAGTACTGAGAAAAGCGCTATATAAATGTAATGAATTATTATTATTTCCTGATTCCATTCCTTATAGTTGAAACTAACAGTTTAAACCTCTGAGATAGCTTTTTGTAGCCTTCCCCTAAACCATGATACTTAACAATCTTTGTTTTCAGATCTTTTGAGAGTTGCTTTCAGGATCCCATGCTGTCACTCTTCAGATGAGAGTCAAAGGGAAGCACAACTTGCAACTGACCACCTTAAATACCTTTTCTCATGATTGAACACACCTGTCTATGAAGTTCAAGGCTTAATGAGCTAATCCAACCAATTTGGTGTTGCAAGTAATCAGTATTGAGCAGTTACATGCATTCAAATCAGAAAAATGACAAGGGGACCCACATTCTTGCACAGCCAGTTTTTCACATTTGATTTTATTTCATACAACTAAATACTGCTTCACTAAAAATCTTTGTTTGGAAAACACCCCAATACTCAGATGTTCCTAGGAAATGAAAGACATACCGCTGTTATCCTTTTTTGTTGAAAGTAGAGTCAATTATTATGCAGGCTGAGAGGGAATTCCAAACTTTTTCATATGACTGTATATATATTAAAATGTACAGTACCAAGCAGTAATATGAGAATAATGTATTTTTTTTCTTTTTAATATTATTTTCATGTTGATTTTCATTCTACTTTTCCAAGCGTTCTAAATGTTTAATTAATCCATTATTTACTAATTAGTGGGTCTGACACTAAAGTAGTTGCAGCCTTTGATTATTCAGTGTTGTTTGCCTGGGTCTCTGCTCGTTTTTATTGTCATTAATAAGATACAAGGGAGTAAACTGCACAGAGAAAGTGCAAAATATAATAAAATAAACAAAAGAGAGTTAAGCATCTAAATATAGAGCAAAAGCAGAAATATTTCTAAATGTCTTATAAATGTAAAAATCATGCTGCTGTGCTTTTCTGAATGTAGAAAACGAGAAGAAAAATACCAGCTGATTAAATGATATCAGTGTTATCAGGTGTTGTCACCTTGGTTTGGTTAAAAAGCTGAAATTTGGTAGGACTGTACATCTATGCCAGTAGGTACCTGGTAAGAAAGATCACTTAGATATTGTTATGGTGTATAAAATCTGTACATTTTGGTTTAATTTTCTATTATATTTTGTTCAAGACAAGACAACAGATAAACTACATTTAGGATAAAAAAGGCATATCCTCTTCCCTTACACCTCACTTTTATAACAGTTGTTCACAGCTTAGTGCTAATTTGGTATTACAGCCTGGGAAAGGAAGACTGAGCCGACACCTCAGGTTATTAATATGGACATCTGGGACAACAGCCTGGGAAAGACGGACATGAAGCAATATCAAAGAACTTTATTATCTGGGGAAAAGATAGATTAAAGAGTTTGAGCAAAATTCACCAATCATATTGACAGCCAGCCAATCAGGTGCATGTGTTGTGAAACCACGGCATGACATAATATTCATAATAAATATGCCACATTTTGAAAGCAACGTCAGAGAAGAAGAAAGTATGGGAGGAGGAGAAGAAGAACAGACGAAGACGTTATTGGTCGTCAGAAAAGCATCATGAACATCGATTGCTAAATCAAACGCTTCCCTGGGACATTCATCCTTGGCATCTGTAACTTTTTCGTAAGCTTTTTCTAAAGACTATATATATTCAGACTTTCCTATCAGTACTGATTTTCTATTATTCTTTGTTCCAGTGGTATTATTATTATTCTTGTAATAAATACCATGCTGCTTTTAACTTTCTATGCTTTGTCTCAATGTCTAGAGTGATTTAAGTAATAAGTTAGATTTCTTTGAGCACCTGAAGCAGCCGGACATTTGCCATTATATCTGTACTGCGGGGTTTATTTTGGCTGCAAGTGAGGAGCTCCACTCAATAGTTGGAACAGTACGAAAAGAAGGTATTCTTGGCTGATAAATGGCCTATAGTCAAGAGTGCTGAGTCTTTGTATGTTTAAATGTATTCTTGTAGACCAAAAGTAATATTTAGGTCAGAGATATCACTAAAACATTGTATGTTGTTTGTGCCGATAAGAAGTAAGTCCCTTGAAGTGCTGAGTGACAGGCTGTGTTATTCCTAAAGCACTTGTGTGGTTTAAAGTGCTAAGGATTAATCAGCGTGTGTGTATCATTCATGGGGCACTGTTGTGGTTAGGGTCTGTGTGTATGCGTATAGCTATGTATGTGTATGTTCATCTTAAAGTGCAACAGTAGACCAACCCGATAACGAACTTGACGAGAACACTTACCCTTGAGGGAAAACAGGTAAAGGGTAAGTAGAGGGAAATAATACGATAATACAGATATATTAATATGTTTTGACTGACTTGGTTGAAACTTGAAAAAAGAAAATTATCCAACACTTTTTTTATTTGTCAGTAAATTTTGGAACGGTTTATATATACTGTATATTATGTTAACTTATATGATCTTTGCGGTGCAGACATTGATTTATGAGAATTAAGGTGGCAGAAGAAGCAATTAACAGCTTTCCAAAATTTTTTACATTTACATTCAAATCTATGGACTTTAAACTGTGAACCTTGATCATTTAAGAGCCTCCAAAACAATACCAACAGTCACTTTCTTCCATTTCAAGCACTAGAAAAAACAACCTCAACAGCAAAAACATTGAATTCGTTACATCAGCTGCCTAAATGTGCAGCCTGTAAACCTCATTGCTTTTTGTAATTAGTTAAAGTAAAATGTAATGTGTTAGAACTTTGCCTATGACTATGGTTTAAAAAAATACAAATATGAACATGCAACAAATGAGAAACACAAAATACTTAAGTTAACGACGTAAAGAAGTAAAAATCATAAACATATAATAATGACAAAAATTCAAATTATCCCTAATGATTAACCATTTCAATTAAAAATAATATACTTTCTTTTAAAATTGTGGTTTGCAATGACAACAAGCAAAAGCAAAATCTCTAGGAAAAGTAAATATTGATCTAATGCTGGAGTGTTTTACTTATGTGCAGTTATGTATAGCATGTTCAAAAGTAAGCAGTTCCAGTTGCCTAATAATATTATTATTACTTATTATTTGACTGGCTGACCTTTATCCAAGGCAACTTACAAATCTGAGATACAATTGGTTACATTTTATTTCTTTTCCCAATAGGGCCACAGGCTGATGAATTAATAAGCTTTTTGTCACAGTGTCAGTAGCAGAATTTGAACCTACAATCTCAGGGTTTGAAGTTGTAGGTCCAAAGCCTTAACCACTACACCACACTACACTACTGCCAAAAGCATTAGCCTTTGGTAAAAACACATAAATTAGTGTATACAGAAAACTTGGTTACATAGTACTTCTGATACATTTGATTAACTAATCTCACCATAAATGAAATTTCCCAGGTGAAGGCAGGCAACACCACTAGTATTTAATAAAAGAATAACCAAAGTATAACCTTACCTATTCTAAAGTGTGTTCCCTCATAATGTAGCCAAACAATAAAAAAAATAATAATTTCTTTCTTTAGTCTTTTGTTTTCTTCTAAAAAAGTGCTAACATTTTGGTCAATACAACTTTAGATAAACGTACTCTGTTAGTAAGCTGTTACATACAATAAACAGTCTAATAGATAGATCAATAGAACTTTATTTGTCTTCAGTGGGAAACAAAGTTTGTGACATGTCCTCTCTGCACTGTATGATGCAAAAGAGCAGTGGTCATTTCTTTCTGTTTAACACTTTTTGTACTACATTGGACACCATGAAAGAAAAAAAAAAAACTCATTAGCTTAACTTGTGCAGGAAGCGGGACAGTGTTCAGAACAGTCACAGGACATAGTTGTCCATGACGTTTGATGCATTCTGCAGTGTGCAGATTATTGTTTGAGGTAATGGAACCAATTAGTCATGTTGCCTGATTTGTTAGTAATGTTTTTTGAGCACTGCATATAAAATGCCTCACTTTGTTCTGCACCTGTATTCTTAAAGCCAAGCCAGTTGTCTACGAAAGAGTGTGAAGTTCTATTACCAACTACAGTGACATGCAACAGTTTGGGCACCTTGCTTAAAATGTGTTACTATGAATAGTTGAGCAGAAGATGAACTGATCAGCAAAAGGCAAAGATAACATTTCTTTTCAACAATTTATACAAGGTTAATGTACTGTTTTTGTTTTGTACAGTTGTACAGAGAAAAAAGGAAAGGCATACCCAAAGATATTTGAGGTCTCAGACCTAGCTCATTAGGGCTATGGGTTGTCACAGTCAAGTCAAGTGAAGTTGGGGAGCATACAATGGTACTGTGCGTTGCCGCACCCACCACACAACGAAACAACTCGGGATCCCGGTTGGCAACCCCCCAGGCAGACACGCGGTCCAGTCCCACCCTCCGGAAATGACCCTCTATCTGCCGCAGCCATAACTGATGCTCCCTCACAATGCAGGTAATGTGAGACAACCCCCCCTCCCCCATTGTCACAGTCATCGTTAGAAAACCCCAGGTGATGCAAATTGCAAAGCTGTATACATTCTCTGACTCCTCAAACCTTGTCATAATAATCAGCTCCTCTAAGCAGCTGCCTTGCACTCTGAAAAATACAATAATTGATACTCACAAAGAAGGAGAAGGCTGCAGGAAAACAGCAAAGCATTTTCAGGTAGCTGTTTCCTCAGTTTGTAATGATATTAAGAAATGGAAGTTATCAGGGACAGCAGAGGTCAAGTTGAGGTCTGTAAGACTAAGAAAACGTTCTGAAAGAACTTCTCATTGGATTGCTAGAAAGGCAAATAAAACCCCCCATTTGATTGCAAAATACATTCAGAAATATTTAGCAGACTCTGGAGTGGTGGCACACTGTTCTACGGTGCAGCGACACCTGAACAAATATGACCTTCATGGTAGAATCAGCAGAAGAAAACCTTTCCTGCACCACAGCCACAGAGTTCAGCACCTGGAGTTTGCAAATGAACATCTAAACAAGGCTGATACACTTTGGAATCAAGTTCTGTGGACTGATGAATTCAAGATAGAATATTTTGGCCACAATGTGCAAAGGTTTGTTTGGAGAAAAAGGGGTGCATCAATCATGATTTGGGCTTTTGTTGCAGTCAGTTGGCGAAGTGAATGACAATGGACTGTATCTTTTGTCCTTTGCCTTGTTAAACAACACGATTGTTGGCAACAGCTTCTTCTGTCATCCCCAGAAGCACCAACGTACTTGGAGGTACCCATTTGGTAAAGACGCAGCCATTCTGGACTACATCCTGATCAACTCCCATTTCTGATCATAATTTCAAGACATTCGAGCAATGTAGAGACCAGACTGTGGCTCTGACCACTATCTCCTCCATGTCAAACTCACGCTACAACTAAAATGGGCGAGACCAAAAACCCACCCCTTTGTCAAGTGAGACTGGGCACTACTGAGGTACCCAGCCACAAGCCAGTCATTTCAGATAGAGCACTGCAAACTTATTGGATAGAGCTATCTGTCTGATGAAGTTGATGTATAAGAAAAGAAGATATTATCATCGATTCTGGAATGTGCTGTCCCCATGTGCCCGCTGAAAAGCCACTGTTCACAGCCTTGGATCTTGGACGAATGCCTCGAAAGTTACCAAAGAGTGAGAACCAACAAATTAGACAGATAATGAAAACTGATCGTGAAGAATACTGGAACAAAACCACAGCCAACCTCAAGGAAGCAGTATCTCAGAATGAATATCGCTTCCTGTATCAAACCATACGTCCTGGGTATGACTTTAACACTAGAATTACCACAGTCTACGAAAAAACTCGTAGATCCGGCTCACCTTAAAACCATTCTCACCTCTCCATCAGCGTCTTTTGTCTTCTAAATGTGCTGATTAAGACAAGCAGCCGGCTATTCCATCCCCGACTGTCGCAGAACGTTCACTAAGTTTTCCCAGCTCATGCCTTGTTTGATTATCTGGGAGTGACTGAACTGCTGGAGTTTTAGAGTGGAAATAATAGATCGCTATTTGGAACACATGCATTTCATGTGTGTTCCGTTTCTACAGTAATCTGTGTAAACACATTTTTAAAACAAACATTTTTCATATTTTAGTAGTAAATGACAAAATGTAGGCATAAACTATATAATGTATGAAGCCTGAAGTCCAAAGATCAAGTAAACACTTTCACAAAAGGTTAAAGGAAGAGACAACAGCTTCAGTGGCATAGTGGTAAGATTTGCTGACTTGTAATCAAGAGTCCCCGGTTCGATCCCCACTCACTCCTATATTTGCCATTTTCAGTAGTGAGCTGCTCTTTTTGTTAATATTATACAGTACACACATACATTTGGTTTGCATCTGTAACACACGGTGTGCATTTATAGGACTTGTAAAAAGTTAACTTTTTTTTTTCCTTTTATTCTCTCTAAATCACGATCACGATACATACTACCGCAATCCCCCCCCCCCCAAGGATCTGGAATAACTGGAGATGTGAGTGGTGTTTTCAGACAATGGAACTGGACATTCTCTCATCTGGAGGGATTAAACCTGACATACAAATGTTGGCAAATCTGCCTTCTTTCGTATCTCACTGTCACTTGATTTCTTTTTATTCAGTTTTATTGAGTGTTCCTGCTCATGCTGAATTAGTGTGCACCTTATGGTGTATGATGTCAAAAAAAAAAAAAACCACAGACATAGGTATACATGATATTTGGAATTATTCGTTTTATGACCTGTATAGTACATTTCGGAAAACTTTGTGGCACGGATGCAACATTATTCATATTATTCATATTCATTCGCATTAACATCTTGAGGTTTGTAATCAGTGACCGCATGTTTTTTTTCCCCCGATCTTGCCAGTCCCCACATGTTGCTGTATGCGGTTTCTTTTGTACTCCAGGACATGCAGAGGATAGAATAGTACAGAGCAGTAACTTCAGCGTTATATGCAATCATCAGATTCAAACTGTTCACACACACACACAAGGATCGTCCTTCCTACATTTACAACGTGTGTACCTGTTACAATGTACACATTTTTCTCTATGCTGTGGTTTCTATTACACACCTGAAAAAAAGAGACAATATATGTGAAAACATCATCGCACTAATGCAATATTATTTGAAAACGAACAGCGTCAGATCGGGTGTGGATTTATACTGGTGCTATTACTGAAAGAAAGAAAAAAAAAAGATCAACAGCACTGAATAAGCTCACGCGCTCTAACATCTCCGTGGGAGTAGCTCTGCTGCAGCCGCCCATAGGAAGGCTGCTCACATCATAATAGGGATGGGGGAAATCTGTTAGGTCAAGTCTGTTAGGGATCGGAACTGGTGTGGTGCTGAGGCATCGCCTGCTGCACGGCAGCACTCGGGTCCCAATTTCAGGCAGCCCAACGGGTGGGTGCTTGGAACATCTTGTCTCTCCAGCAAGATGATCATCTTCCTCTGCTATTGGAGGAGCTGCGTAAACGCCGCATTTCAGTGGTGGCACTCTCTGAGGTGCGCAGACCGGGGACTGGCCAGATCTCTGTAGGTGGATACACCTTTTATTGGGTCTGATGGCTGTCACACTCTGGGAGTAGCTGTTGCTGTAGCGGATTGGCTTCTTCCGATGGTGTCCGATGTCACTCCTTTCAATGAGCGTATTATGAGACTCAGATTACAGCACTCCCTGGGTACCTTGTCTGTTGTCTCAGCGTATGCTCCGACCGTGGTGAGTGATGTCTCAGCGAGGGAAACATTTTATTCCCAGCTTCGCTCGGTGGTTGATGGGTGCCCACGAGGTGACACTCCTCTGGTAATGGGTGACTTCAATGCAGCCATTGGCACTGACAGGGCTGGCTATGAGGATTGTCTCGGTCCCCATGGGTCAGGTGACCGTGGTGAAAGTGGCTCCATGTTCATTGATTTTGCATAAGGTCAGGGACTGCGAATCGCTGGATGCCGGTTCCAGCGCCCAGAACCACATCGTTGGACTTGGTACTCCAATACTGGTGGTGCGGTGAAGGAGATCGATCACATCCTCGTGGGCAGACACTGGAGGCTCTTGCAAAACTGCAGGGTCTAAAAAAGTGCCCAGTTTGTGAATTCTGACCATAGACTTGTTGTTGCTACTCTTAGGATCCAGCTTAGGTCCAGTAGGTTACCACCTACTAGGAAAATGAGCCTGGACTTGGCCAGACTCCAAGACCAGGCTGTTTCTAATGAGTTTGCACGCAGTTTGTATGAGGAACTTTCAGATTTGGGTACAGCTGCCTATCCTAATGTGATGTGGGAGACCTTCTGTGACAAGACCCTGAAGGTTGCTGAGGGTTGTGTTGGTGTTACCGGTGTTCCCAGGAGGAGGTGTTTCATCTCGCAGGGCACCCTGGATATCATAAAGAGGAGTTGCAGCGCACAGCTCAATGGCAACTCTGGTCTGTACCGGGAACTGAGAAGGACGGCTGAGAAAGCTATGAGGGCAAATAAAGAGGCATTTGTTAGAGGAATCTGTGAGCAAGTGACACACCATCTGTGGTCTAGCGACCCACGTCCTGCTTAAAGAGGAATCGAAGCATTACAGAAATCTGAATCTGTTCCTCAGAGAGTCACAGTCAGGGCAGCTGATGGAACGGTCCTCACGGATGACACTGCAGTTGTGACCTGCTGGGCTGGCTACTTTGAGCAGTTGTTCAAAAGCTAATCCTCCGGCTAGGACGTTGGATATCTCTGGGTTCACATTTCTTGAGGCTGATCCTCCAATTAGCTATCCCTGAGATTGCACAGGTGGTGAACTAGCTGGGGGGGGGTTTGGGGGAAGGCTGCAGGGATCTGTGGTATCTGGGGTGAATTTCTCCAGCCTGGTGGTAAGGCTGTCCTCCTGGCATTGCAAGCAATCTTTGCTTCCATTTCGGAGACTGGAGTCATCCCAACTGACTGGTAAAACAGGACTTATCGTCCCTATCTGGAAAGGGAAGGGTGATCGCCTGGATTGCAGCAACTACAGGAGGATAACACTGCTCTCGGTGCAGGGTAAGGTCCTTGCTAGGGTTGTCCTCAATAGGATCCGTGATCACTTGCTCACCTACCAGGGACCGGAACAGTCTGTTTTTACACCTAAGAAGTCTACCATCAACCGCATCCTGGCACTGAGGGTTCTCATGGAACGCAAACATCGGCAGAGTTTCTTTGCAGACTTTGTCGATTTTCGCAAGGCATTCAACTCAGTTGATCGAGCTGCCTTGTGGGACATCCTGAGGGTTTGCAGAATCCCCTTGAGGTTGCTAGATTTCATGGCCTGTATCATTGGTACTCTGAGTGCTGTGCAGAGTGGAGGCAGGACCTCTGCAGTTTTCCCCAGTTGATTCTGGGGTTCATCAGGAGTGTGTTCTTGCTCCTACTCTGTTCAATGCTTGTATGGACTGGGTGTTAGGCAAGGTCGTAGGGTCCAGCGGCTGTGGGAAATCTGTTGGTGAAGATAGGTTCACGGATCTTGACTTTGCTGATGATGCTGTGATCTTCACGGAGTCAATGGAGGCTCTGATCGAGGTGCTCAAGAGACTGAGCAAGGAGTATGTGTCTGGGCTTGCAAGTGTCCTGGATAAAAACCAAGATCCAGGTCTTTAATGACCTCTTGGGCACAGCCATCAGCAGTGTGTCTGTTTGCAGAGAGAGTGTTGACCTTGTTGAGAGGTTTACTTACCTTGGCAGTGACATTCATGTCTCTGGTGACTCTTCCTATGAAGTCAGTAGACGAATTGGGAGAGCATGGGGGGGGTCATGATGTCGCTGGAAACGGGTGTGTGGCGCTCCCGATATCTATGCAAAAGGACCAAGGTCCAAGTCTTTAGAGGCCTGGGGCCTCATGCAGAATGCCTTGCATAGAATTCGCACTATAACATGACGTAAGCACAAAAGCGGAAATGTGCTTACGTACAAAAAAATCCAGATGCATAAATCTATGCGAACGCCAACTTCCACGTTCTTCCACTCCATAAATCCCGGTCAGCGTGAAAAGGAATGCATGTGCACGCACCTGCTGTCCCGCCCCCACTCCTCCCAGAATTACGCCTCTTTGAATATGCAAATCAATATAAATAGCCCTTAAGATCAGCCTTCTGTGAATAGACAATGGCAAAAGCACGAGGGAAAATAGACAGATTTCAGCGAATACCAAGTGGAGGCAAGGAAAAAACTTACTATTTGTTGGTTTAAGCAGTGGTATAAAAAACAAAAGGAAGTTGATCGAGTGACATAGCGTGTCGGAGAAACGCGAAAGCACAAGTTCACAAAGTCGCACAGTGCCCAAAATAAAAAAGAAGTTGTCACATATCAATGTCACCATGAAAAGGCGAGTCGTAGCCCACCGTCTGAGTATGATATGAAAGCTTATTAGGTTATTAGGGTACAGAGGGGGGAAAAAAAAAGCACGAAATGTCCACTTAATCTCGAAATTTCCACTTTAATCACGTAGTTTATTTTGTCATTAAAGTAGAACATCATAAACTTCATCTTAAAATCGTTTGATGTTTAGTTTAGTTAAATCCCATCGTAACTAAAGTAGCACATTAAATGCTTTGTTTTGTATTTGATCTTCTATGTGCTCTGTGTGTGTGTGTTAATCACTACGTGCTTCCGGGCTTTCTCTTCCTCCGACAGGACACAGAATCCATTACATTCGTAAAATTACAGCTCTCTGAATAATTAAAATACTGAGATGTATACATGATATCTTTTTCATGATGATAGGAGTTAAAGCATGTTATTAAACATGGGAACATGGTGGCGCAGTAATTATTCATGTCTCACGCAAGATGATTGCTGCGCCATGCGCGACCTTCGATGAAAAACTTTATTGTAGCAGTACTGTCTCTTTCAAACGTACTAACCCCCCCGATTCCTGTCCTTACTTTTCTTTCTCCAAATACCCAATCGCCACACAATCAGGTCTGTAATAGACATTAAGCCATCTGTAAGCTTAGAACGCCGATTCTTCAAAACTTTTAAGGAACAATGAAATATGTTCGTAGTATGTGTTTAATTATTCTATCCATCTATCCTTCCAGCACCAGCAAGAATACAGCGCAAGGCAGGAACAATCTGTGAATGGAGCTCCAGCGCCTCGCTAGCGCTGAGGCACCGTGTGGTCACAATTTTAATTATTAACAATACAGATTATTTAACCCTTTAACCGCCAACTCCCTAAATATTCCCCACGCCAGGCGAAATCTGAACAATTTTCGTTTTTTTACTTTTTTACATTTTTTTTTACATTTTTTACATTTATTCAAGCAGTATTGACCACTAAATGTTGTGCAAGTTGCCAGTGTATACACGAAATCTATAAATGTAACCTGAATTCTCAGCTAAGCAAAACATCTTGATACCAAACCGTGCCCTTTTCAATGGTAGATACTGTCGAAACTGTAAGCGGCCCTTCCACGACAATAAACTTTCATCAACTGCAACTGACGGTCCTGGCATGTAGGGCAACTGAAATGCTTCAAATAAATGATCAATCAAAGGACGTAGCTTGAACAAGTGGTCGCGGTTTGGATCTTTCTTATCTGGCTCGTTTCTGTTGTCATTCAAATGAAAGAATTTCAGCAGCAAAGAGAATCGGTTACGTGTCATGACAGCTGCAAAAATAGGTGTTGCATACATAGGATCTGTAGACCAGTACATCTCAATATCTGGTTTTCTGATTATTCCCATCAACATCAAAATCCCAATGAATTTTTTCATTTCGTTTTCATCAGTGTCAAACCAAGCACGAACACGGGAATGTGGAGGTAAATTGGGATTTTTCTCAATAAACTGTGCTGCATACAGATTTGTCTGATGAACAAAATGTCTGATCAAATCAGGTGACACAAACAGCTCATAAAACTGCTCAGCAGTGTAATTGTTTACATCAACAATAAAGCCACACGTTCCCTCAAACGAATGCAGAAAAGGTAGTTCACCACAGGCAGCAGCCCAGCTGAGATGCTGGGGATACACCCACTCAGCGCCGTCATCTGATGCATCTTCATTCACAGTATCATGCAGCGCACGTTGCTGCTCATCACTGTCACTAAAATCTTCTTCAGAACTGCTACAATCATGATCAGAACTGTCCAAAATCGCCTGCAAAGCCTCACTTGAAGTCAGTTTACGTTTCGCCATATTCACAGCTGTTACATGCGAATCACGTCACATGACCGGCCAAAACAACCACAGACTTGTCGAAATACAACGTAGTAATAATACCCACGCCAAACCGTCAGTTATACTACTTGCCAGGCATTCATATAACCACAGGCAAATGTGCCGGATAATTCCGGCAGTATGGCGTTAGCAATAAAACAACGGTGCCGGATATATCCGGCAGAGGGCGGTTAAGGGGTTAAATGGAGTTAAAGTTTTATCTGTATAATAAACATTTTGCTGCATTTCATCTTAAAAATGATATTGTCATCATATGTAAATACGCACTTTATAAAGTGGCTCAGGTTGTGCAATATTATAACTGTATCGCAAGTTTACAGTGAGGTAATTGTACTTATAGGTACAAACAGTTCTACATGAAGCACTTGATGGACTGATCGCGTGCATATATAGTTCTTGGGATGAAACTGTTTCTGAACCACGAGGTCAGTACAGGAAAGGCTCTGAAGCATTTGCCGTTTGAGAGCAGTTCAAATAGGCAGCATGGCTGAGGCAGCGTGTGCTAGATGCTGTATACCGATAATTCTCTTTCTGATCAGCTGCTGTACAGCTGTGATTCACACTCAGATACAGTATTATAAATTCTCCGAGTGGTGCAGTGAGAGTTATATGGACAAAGATGATCCGCTGTGGCAACCCCTAACGGGAGCAGCTGAAAGAAGAAGAAGGTGGTGCAGTGAGAATAACAACGCTAAAGCAGCTATGTAATTTAGAATAGTTTGACCATTCTGTGGACCATTAAATTGTTACAGGTTAATTACAATCAGATGCAGTAAACTAATAAACAATATGCGGTTAATTTTAGTGCACTTATAAAGTCGCACAGGAACAGTAGCACTGCTTTGCCGCTGGGTGCTGCCAGTCTGCAAAACCGAGCGCAGAACTTCCGTACGCCAGGGTATGAGCTACCGTGGAAAAGTGCGTGGCTTTACACCAAGTTTAGGTTTTATACATCGCGATTTGAACGTGCAAATGTTCTTATGCAACATTTTTGTGCGTATGCACCGTTTATACATGAGGCCCCTGGTGCTTCCTGTTTTGCTATATGGTTGCGAGACATGGACGCTATCCAGTGACCTGAGACGAAGACTGGACTCCTTTGGTACTGTGTCTCTCCAGAAAATCCTTGAGTACCGTTGGTTTGACTGTGCAGAATGAGCGGTTGCTCATTACCTGCATTGTGAGGGAGTGTCAGTTACGGCACTACAGCCATTTGGTGCGTATCCCAGAGGGTGATCCGGCTCATAAGATCCTCATTGTTGGGGACCCGAGTGGCTGGACCAGGCCAAGGGGTCGCCCACGTAAGTAACATCTGGCAGATAGAGGGTCATTTCCGGAGGGTGGGACTGGACCGCGTGTCTGCCTGGGGGGTTGCAAACCGGGATCCCAAGTTGTTTTGTCGTGTAGTGGGTGCGGCAACGCACTGTACCAGTGCATGCTCCCCAACTTGACTTGACTATCAAACCATCAGATGGCTGAGTGGCCAAAGCAAAACGACCAACAATAACATCAGAAAAGCAAACAGAACCCTTGTAGAGTCATCCAGCAAACACCTGTAGAGGTGGAAAAAATTCTTCCATGAGCTCCTCAATCATGGTCCACCATCAGAACCACTGTCAGAGCCGCCATCCATCATTCCACCCAATATACCATTTCCTGACAAAGAGCCAATGACTGATGAAGTGGCCCTCATCATAAAGTCATTGAAACATGGTAAAGAGCCTGGAATAGATCAAATTAGTGCTGAAATTATAAAGCCTGGTGGTGATATCCTGCATGATCGAATTCACCTACTCCTTAGGATGAATTGGAACATGGAGTGTATCCCTGCAACATGGAAGAAGGCTATTATCCCGATCTTGAAGAAAGGTGATAACTGCAAGTGTAAAAATTGCTCTCCATTGTTGGTGAAGGTCTTTATGATGGTTATTCAGTCAAAGCACCAGAAATATCCAGAGCACAGAAGCCGAGAAAAACAAGCTAGCTTTAGACCAAACTGTGGATGCTGCAACCAAATCTTTTCGATTCGTTAACTTAAGGAAGAAAGAATGTGGTAAGCAGGTGATTATCGTCTTTATCGACTTCAAGAATTTCTACTGAACTAAGTCTCTTACTATTCTCTATTTCTCACTTACAGAAAACTGGTTATGAGGTGACCCCTTTGGGCCTCTCAATCCTGCCTACCAAACAACAATTATCACAGTCCCTTTTTACCTCCACAAGATCCTGAAAATAGCTGGATACCTCTTATTTGCACTTAGGTCTGACCATGATCCACTTGTTTCCTTCTTTTTTGACAGAAGTCTCCTTCCATGCTATTCGACGGGTGAACACTATACTTCTAAAAAGACTTCTGGACAAGTTCTTCCAATTAAATATAATGACAAATGCTATCCAACTCATCTTCAGTGACCATATAAATGAGGTGTTGGTTTTAGCTGGCATCTTTTGCAGCTGTAGGCCTCATGGAAGCAAACTTATGACAAGTAGACTGTAGTTGTATTGACTTCATTTATAAATTTGTTTAAATGAAATTGTTTAGCCCTTTTTAAATTAATTTAAATATTAAACTTTAATCAATGGTTATAAATATTATCATATAGCTTGATCTGCATGCTGAGAATTTGCAGTGAAGTAATTGCCATGAGTTCTGCTTCTGTGCCTTTTTTTTTCCTGTTCACCTCTCTATATGACAGCCTCATGTAACTTTTCCTAACCTATTAATTTCTACCACAAATGCTACCACCTACACTATATCTGAATAAATGTTCTTCCCCTGTTATGTGTGCTTTCCCTTGCTTTCTTCCTAATGATCATGCTGGAAGGATGCCAATGAATTTCTTAACTTACTGTCCAGCCAACTGCCTCCACATCCACCTATGTCTCCTACACACACTGCACAATACAGTGATCCCTCGCTATATCGCGCTTCGCCTTTCGCGGCTTCACTCTATCGCGGATTTTATATGTAAGCATATTTAAATATATATCGCAGATTTTTTGCTGGTTCGCGGATTTCTGAGGACAATGGGTCTTTTCATTTCTGGTACATGCTTCCTCAGTTGGTTTGCCCAGTTGATTTCATACAAGGGACGCTATTGGCAGATGGCTGAGAAGCTACCCAACTTACTGTTCTTTCTCTCTCTCTTGCGCTGACTATCTGTGATCCTGACGTAGGAGGTGTGAGCAGGGGGGCTGTTCGCACACCTAGACGATACGGACGCTCGTCTAAAAATGCTGAAAGATTATCTTCACGTTGCTACCTTCTGTGTGCAGCTTTTAAGTATGCTGCACGGTGCTTCGCATACTTAAAAGCTCAAAGGGCACGTATTGATTTTTGACTTTGTCTCTCTCTCTCTTCCTGACGGAGGAGGTGTGAGCTACCGCCTTCAACAGCTTTGTACCGGCGGTGCTTTGCATACTTAAAAACAAACAGCCCTATTGATTTATAATAATAATAATAATAAATTTTATTTATATTGCACTTTATATTTTAGCAATCCCAAAGTGCTACAGAGTAAAAATAGAATAATAAAATAAAAAAAAAAAACAGAAGAGTCTATAAAATACTTTAACAAAATGACTTTCTAAAAAGATGAGTTTTTAGGTTTCGCTTAAAGGCCTCAGTCGACTGTGGGGCTCTCAGGTAATCAGGGAGGGTATTCCACAGCCTCGGCGCCACCGATGAAAACGCCCTGTCACCCATGCTGCTGAGCTTAGTTCTGGGGACTTGAAGAGTGTTAGTGTGTACAGAGCGGAGGGAACGTAAGGAGTTATGAGGGGTAAGGAGTTCCTGTAGATAAAGAGGGGCATGTCCATAAATGCACTGATGGGTAAGAAGGGAGACTTTGTACTCTATTCTGAATGAAACAGGGAGCCAGTGAAGGGTTTTCAGGATTGGGGTGATGTGATCATACTTTCGCACCCTCATCAGGATCCTGGCAGCGCTGTTCTGAATATACTGGAGTCTCTGGATACTCTTGTTTGCTTTCCTCTCTGTTTCCTTTGAAGAGGAAGATATGTTTGCATTCTTTTAATTGTGAGACAGAACTGTCATCTCTGTCTTGTCATGGAGCACAGTTTAAACTTTTGAAAAAGAGACAAATGTTTGTTTGCAGTGTTTGAATAACGTTCCTGTCTCTCTACAACCTCCTGTGTTTCTGCGCAAATCTGTGACCCAAGCATGACAATATAAAAATAACCATATAAACATATGGTTTCTACTTCGCGGATGGCTCTGGAACGCAACCCCCGCGATGGAGGAGGGATTACTGTAAATAAAAAAGCCCTTTAGCTGCTCCTAATCATACAAACTATGATG
The DNA here is from genome assembly GCF_900747795.2 of Erpetoichthys calabaricus. Lineage (NCBI taxonomy): Eukaryota > Metazoa > Chordata > Cladistia > Polypteriformes > Polypteridae > Erpetoichthys > Erpetoichthys calabaricus. The sequence continues at coordinate 88,185,654 of NC_041401.2, forward strand.
CACCAGTCAAGCTTATATAAAAAAAATTCAGAAAGTTCTGCAGTGGTCTTTAGATACAATGTTAACAAATGTTATGAAAGCAAACATTGCAAATATGATTAAACCTGCACATAGTAATAATCACAAACACAGTCTCATTAACCATATAAAAAGCATGATGTTAGTACATAGTATACATTCTAAAGGTCAGCAATCTAGTACCACATTAAACCTGTTCCCTTAGATTAATGAATTATTATTAATTGGTTCATTTTACTTTTTCTGTCCAAAAATCACTTTATAAATAACATTTTTCTTCTGATAATATCAATATTGTCACAATTTTATAAATGTTCATATATATTCATGCCCTAAGAGTACTGACCCAAAGGCCTTTTATTAACATGAGAATTCCTGAAGTCTACGAAAAAACTTGTAATCCCAGCCCCCCTTAAATCCCTTTGCACCTCTACCATCAGTGTCTTTTGTTTTGTAAATGCGTTGATCAGCACAAGCAACAAGCAGCCTGCTGTCCCATCCGCCGCCTTGATTGAGCTCAGCTCGCGGACAAATGTTCTCCCAGCTCAAGCCAAGGCTCCTTATCTGCATGTGACGTGCTTGGAGTTGTATAGGGTAAATAATACAGTATATCTTTATTTGGAACACATGTATTTCATGTGTGTTCTGTGTCTACAAAGATCTGGGTAAGTATAGGATGAAAGGAAATGCGAGAAATGCTGAACACATACCTAAAGCAGAAACTTTTTCTCTGTTATACTAATAATGACGAGAAGTGTATAATGTGTGAAGACTTTAGTCCAAATATCAAATAAACAAGCGCTTTTATTCAAGAATATAACCAAAGGAAAAAAAAAAGCATTTCAATTTATATGTGACTGTCAATGAGTTAAAAACTCAATTTCAAATGTCAATCGACAGGGAATTTACACGTATTCTTGAATGGCGCAGAGGTAAAGAACCGTTGCCTTATAACCTGAAGGTCCCGGGTTCGAGACCAGGCAATCCGTCTTTTGAGTAGTGAGCTGCTATTATTATTATTATTTCTACAATGTAATAAAAAACATACATTTGATTTGAGTCTGTAAAACCCCCTGTACATTTTGAGTACATGTAAAAGTAAGCTCTTGTTTTTTTATTATTCAGTTTTTTTCTCTTAGTGACGTTCACGTGGTAGAACAAACTTGCCTCTCCCTATTTGAGTTGATGGCATTCTTTTCACAAGAGCAGCATTGTAGCTGATGCCTGTTCACAACTGTTTGTTGTACTGGCAATATGATGTCCCATGACCACTATCAGACTGGACAAAGGCAGGACCGTAGGAACAGACAGGTTCTTCACAGCACTTTCGCCGGCTAATAGACTGCTATAACACAACACAACTCTGCTTGGCACAGACAGCAGGCTGCTTGTGCTGATCGACACATTTACAAATCAAAAAGATGCTGATGGCAGAGATGTGAAGGGATTTAAGGTGGACCGGGATTACGGGTTTTTTTGTAGGGATCAGGAATTCTAGTGTTAAACAAATCACCAAAACTGCAAAACACTAAGGCTAGTGTCACTAAAGGTAAACTGAAACATTAAAGTGAAATTGTGATTCACTTCTAACCTTGCTTCAGTACATTGACTCTTGTCTATTGTCTTTCAACACAATGAAAAATGATAATTACCTAATTACTTTAACCTAAATCCAAAGGATTTCTTGAATCAATAATGCATAATAAAAAGCATTTGTAAATACAACATGTAAAATTAAAGTTCCTTTTTATGTTTACATTTTCATGGATTTGACTTCAACTTTAAGAAAATGTTCTGATTACTTAGTACATGACATTAATACTAGTATATTTAACACAAACATCTTAGTTAATACTGGGCATTATTTTCCTTTTTTGTTATATTTTCTATCCTTTTCTATGCTGAAACATACATAACATAAAATATCATAGAAAAATAGATCAAAGGCCATTTCAAAAACAAATATATCCCCACTGCACTTCATTTCAAAGTATCTCAGATAAAATAAAACAATTGAGAACATATAAGTTAATAAGGCAGCTAGGTGCCATCTAAGCTCTATAGAGTAAAGCATCGGTGAATGACAGAATCACATGTTGATATACTTGTTATAAATATCATTAAGATTACATCAGAGATGTATTTCTCCATTATTTTGTTATATTTATGTCTGCCTACAGTAAAAAGTAGGCATTATTTAGCATTTGAAAACAAAAAGGAGAATCACAGAAAAATAATGATTGGGTTCTCAACATTAGTAAATGAATACTGAGGAAAAGAAATTTGATCCACTTAAAAAAAAATCAGGTTCTGTTAATATAAGCTAATGCTACAAAATAGTGTTACGGACAAATGTGATCAAACATGATAGTAAAATACATTCAGGCTGAACAAGCACTGTATTTTTTTAAATACTTCCTCTACATAAGGTGACAAAAATCAAACTGTTCAATACAAGAATTGGACAAAAAATGCTATGTATGTAAATCAAGCAATTCATCCCTGGAAAGCATGGGAATAATATACTGCCTTTGGGTTTTTCTAGACATGACATCAACAAAAATGTTTGCACAAACTGCCAAAAAATGGGTGAAAAATACTAATTCTTATTATCTTAAAGCATATTTTATTCCTCTACTAAATTTCAAATTTCCGCAATCTATCATTTTGACTGAGTTATGATTTTACAAATGCCAGAAGAATAAAAAATGGTAATAGGAACCAGCACTTCTAGCAAATGGCCCCTACTAAGAAGAGAAAGCAGTCCACCCTGACCATTCTAGGGAAATTTATGAAAAGCAATGCAAGATACAAATTGTTAATTGTACTCTATACTCATGACAATTAATTTGAAGTTGAATCTGAAATATAAAAAAACAAGGTATATATTTATTTTTTTCTCCCTTCATGCCCCATTTCATAATTAAATAAACACTTCTGTCTGCTGTTAAAAATGACAAAAATATATTGCTAGTATTGTGTTATCCTCCATTATTCAAAATGAGCAGTTCTCAATTCCATTACTGGCCTTCACACTCTTCAATATGTATGACTGAGCCATTTAGTTTAAGTAAATATGAATGACCAATTTTAGGCAGTTTTCTGGACACTAATTATAGTAAATCTTTGTAGAGACTGAAATTTCTTGTTGCTTTGGTACTGTGTGTATAGCTGGTTAATGTTATTTTTTATTTTACAAATGGTGCTCCGTGCACGCAAGCAGCAGTAGCATGCACTCACAGGACAACTGAGAGAAGCCTTTCAGCAACCTGATGATTTTGTGTATTTCAGGTGGTTTTTAAGTAAGTTACATTTGATTCCACCAATATCATTCTCCCTCAGTTTTCTATTAATGACAGTATATGTGGTAGGCTCAACTAAGAAGTGGTTAAATGATATTTTGATGCTTTGTAATAAGAAAGAACTGAGCTTTTTTTTTTTTTTAATTACATTTACTCACAACAATAATGCAAAATTAAAACTGCACCAATGCTGAAGCAAGTAACAGAGTAACAACTTACATTGAATATGTCTGCTTGACAGAATTCTGTTAGTATAATGAAAATAGGTCCTATCTTTGGTTAGAGTCCCCCAAAATGAGGGTACAATATTCCATTACACCTCTAGTATGAAATGAACTATAAAAATCTTTAAAAACATTAAAACATTTCTTTCGAAAATCTAATGTTAGGTGCAACTGTAGTAAAGCAGGAAGAGAATAGTTTATACAACTACCAACAGATTCTAAATATAAGATTTTACTTTAAATTTGTTGAGGATAACAGTTACATTCCCTTCTAATTTCAACCATTCTGTTTAAACACATTTATAAAAGTGGCATGATATAAGAAAGCCACCAGGAACTTGAACTGTTTTACCATAAAAAATAATATACAAATATCAATATGTTCATTGAGGTACTGTGATCATTTATTGCAATGTTTTCAAATAAATTAAGCAATATTACCAATTAACAAGGATAGAATCTCAGAAACACATATGACCATCAAACTACATGATGAGATTTGCATTTTTAGAATAATGTGTACTATATATACTTAAAAAGAAACATCACCTTTAACGACCAGCATCATGCTTCCCCAAACACTGTTCATCTTTCCAAGCATACATTTAAAACAAATAACTCAAAGACTAAGGAAATGAAGTGCATCATAGGCATATGGTTGATGTTCAATAGATTTGAAAGCAACTAGCAGCTACATGTGTTACAAGTATTTGTACTAGTATAAATGTGGCTCTGCAGGGATTTATTATGTATCAGTGCTCAAGGGAAATACAGATTTCCTTTTGTTAAATAATACAAAGCCTCCAAAAGGCAAAAAAAAATCAACTGTAAGTGTAATATAGAGACTACCAATCATTTGAATTAGCTACAAGTATCAAAAAGAATGGTCCAGACCAGCGTTCCCCAACAGTTCAGGCGGGCTGTGGCTGATCCTGGACAACCTTCCCAACCCCTATTCTGACAACCCTGCTTGATTCACTAAGAAGGAAAAACACTGATGATCACACTTGATTCATCTGATGGTCTGGTGATCTCATGGGACAGCAAAACCAATGTTTCACAACCACCCATGCTTTGACAATCACATTCAATTAACCAAGGTGGACATCCCTACTTACTCCGCTTATACAACAGCACTAAACTTATGCATTTCCAGGTGGGCCGAGAATACAATGGCATGTGAAAAACTGACACCACAAAGACTGGGAAACAATGGTCTAGAAGTAATGACAAAAATGCATCTCAAAGATAGTGGAATAACATGGAATATAAACAAATAACAGTATAAAATTAAAAGTGGACCAACACTTTCATGCATAAAGACTGTTTGAAAAACTTGATAACGGATAACAAAACATGTTTTTAATAATAATGTGAAATATTCCTTTAATAGGACAGATAGTATTACACTTTAAGTATATTGCCTTATTTGCAAAAACAGAAAAAGCAAAGCATATGAAGCTATTCACTGTTGCAATAATCTGAACAGGTTGTATATGAACTATTGCTCAGGTTTAAATTATTCTCCTTAGCTTAACACACATGTAGCACATCTTTAAAATGATGGAATTATTTTAGCCACACATACACAGATATACTGCAAATTATACTTTACAGAATGAACACATGTAATTAAGAATAATGAAATCACAAGAGCTTGGGTGGTCTATCCAGGCAATTCTGGTTATTCCTGTGTTTATTCTAAGATTGTAAGTGAGCACTTAGTCAGCAGAATAAATAAAATCATTCAACCACCTACACAGTGACATCAACATATCACTATGGTTACTTGTTTGTTTGGCGCCACTGGTGATTTTGGTTCCTACCACAAACTCACAATCAATGCAAAAGAAACTATGCTCACTTTTTCAAGGTCTCAATGAGTTACTTTTTTGCCAAATAAATTATTTTGATGGGAATGGAGAACTTCAGTTGAGATTTCTTTTAGAATATGCACTCACTTCTTACCATAAAGCAAAAAAAAAAATAAAGCTACAGCAAAAAATAAATAAATAAATAAATTAGCGTTTTTGTAAGTCACTTTGCTAACAACCTATGCCACTTGCTAAATAAAATACAAGATATAAAATCAGCTTGCAGATCTATGCTGTAATTAACATAGTGCTATTTTATATTCTGATAGGAAGCAAAATGCAATGAATTTATGCTTGCCTGCAACATATGCAACAAAATTACTCACTAGTCTTGGGCAAATACATTTCTAAAATTATTAAGAAATGCCCTATGATTATTCAGAAGCCTCTGACTAAAAACAAACACTCTGGGTGTTTATGAGCTAGTAAAATCAACTACTTATGGCCATCAGTAGCTATTTGGACTATACGTTTGTCTGAAAACACATAATTGTTATTTTAACATTTTTACTATACTGAATTTGTTATTTAAAAAATACTTCAACCATGCAAATGTGTCATTATTAATTATTATTAAACCTGTTCCGTTTACATCACATTTTAGTAGCAAAATGCAAAAACCACACTGATAACTTTTTGGTAACACCATTGCAAATTACTTTACTAATGTTAAATGCATATTCCATATAACAGCCTTACTCCCCCCTCAATAGTGTTTGGAGTTATACTGTCAGGAGATATGTGCTCCAGATACGATTACCTATACCAAATCAGTTTAAGTGGCGTGGCTTAACAAAGAAAAATCCAAAAATCAAACTCTTTTATGGTATCTCTAAAATAATTTTGCCTGGAACAGACATGCCAGAATCCGCTCATGCAGCCCGAGCTGTAGTGGCGTTTATCAGCAAGTACTGTTGATCAGGTGACCCATGTAGCTGAATTGGGTAAGCCCGAAAAGAGGTGTGGGAAATGTTTAGGCATTACTTTAAAACCACCAGACTGGTGTGGTGGTTCCCATATGTATTATTATTATTATTAGTAGTAGTAGTAGTAGTATTGTCACCCATATTTATTATTATTATAATTAGTAGTAGTATTGTCATGTCATGTGTACTGTTTTGAAAGGTATAATACTCTGGAAAGGTTTCAGATGAGTTGTAAAGAAAACGGAAAACAATTACTACCTCTATATCTAAGGTTCTCCCAGAAAAGACTAGCTTATTGACTACAGGTTAAGGGTTCAGAAGCTGTAGAAAGTGGGTGAGTTTATTTACATTGGAGGTTTTGTTCACAAGAAAGAATTAGTGCAAGAACAGCAATTCTGCATATGTTATACTTGTCCAAGCATGAGTTAAGTCCACTGACAAAGATTTTAATTTAGCTTTCTAAATCCTATTCCTCACTTATGGTCAAGAGCTCTGTGTAGCAACTAAACAATAACATCTTAAACTCAAGTGAATGAAATCAGGTTTCTACAGAGGGCTGCTAAGCTCAATGTTTTTTAACTGTGTGAGAGCTCAGAAATATGGGAGAAACTCGGGATGTTCTCTTGGCATGTTCTATGCAGGATTGTTAGGGGTTAATGAACCAGGAGTGGTCCACAAGGAAAATAGACACAATGACTACCACTCTTTAATAAAATTTAAAAAAAAAAACCACATATATCCAAATACAATAGTTAACTACAAAAAAGACTGCAGATGCACTTTATATTAAAACTAGTAACAGCGCACTGCACGACAACGTGTAGTGAATACACTTGACTTGAGCATTCCTAGTTTTATCCTCTCTCTTTCTCTGTACATTTAGCATTCGTTTGCTCAGAGGTTGATGCACTTGCTTCTTCCCAAGCAGCTCTACTTTTCTCCACCCTAGTGGCCAGAAGCTTCTCTTCTTCCGTCAGCATCTTTTAGCGTTAAAACTGATTGTTAGTTTTTGTGTTGCAATTACTTAGCACGTTTTTCTTAATTTTTCACTTAAGCTAGCACTTAAGTCTTCAATCTGCCTCAAGAATGATTTAAGATATGAAGAGGTAGGGGAAGTGACCATGAAGGTGGTAGGGTATGAGAACGGTGCATGTACGCATGCGCTGCACGGCCGCCCTGCTGCGCACAGCTGAGAGTTGATTCTACAATAAAATAAAATAAAAATAAAAAGAGTATTAAAAATCATCACCCCGAAAGCGGATAGTAGACGTCACGTAGTATATTTGTACCAAATTTCAGGTCAATAGATGAAACGGTTTGTGAGCTACAGGTGATTTAAAATCCTGGACAGACAAACAAACAGCCACGGTAATGTATTATATAAGAAGGTGATTAAATATAAAAAAAAAAGCTTAACAGAATGAGGTACTTTCCATGTTTCAGGTGCAGCTGCAGCAATAATTTGCTAAAAGGTGATCAGATCATCAGTAATATCCTGTAGTGTGCGTAACTTTGAAACAACTGTCTTATAATGGCAGTAAAATGGGCAATATATATGTCAGTTGGAACATAAAGGCAATATTAATACTGACTTTATTCAGCATCCAATATCTACCCATTCTGTTGAAAAAGAGCACTCACTATCTCAATTAAAATATTTGGTTTTGAAAATAGGTAAACTGTGCTTCAGAAGCACAAACTTTGATACTCATTTATTATAAGCTGAAGCAGCTGAGATATTGAATGTTAACTACTTTTTTTAAATAAATAGCTTTTAAAAAAACATAGCTAACATTCAATGTATCTTGATCTTTCTGGTTGTAGAACATCTTGTCTTGCCATTGAATATTCCATTTTTTATATTATTTTGAGGTAATGATCTCTTTCTCTTCTTAGGATGAGCTTCTTTTACCAAGACATTCTATCGGTCTAATCTAGTTCCTTATTTATAAGTGCTTAAATAATTCACGTTTTTTTTTTTTTTTTTTTTTAAAGTTCACTGCTTCAGGGATTCTGTACAAAAACAAACAAACAAAAAAAACTACATTCTTCTTGGCCCTGAAGGGACATTTGGTCCCAACACAAAGGCTGTTCAACTGTAGTGGTTGACTTCATTGTATTTTTCAATACCTCAAATTTGAGACTTCTGAAGCAACCACTGGTTGTTTGATTATTGTAACTGCCTTAACTATAAGTGACACTGACTAAACATAAAGAACATCTGTGCTGGCTTCTGTATTAAGATGAACTTCTCCAATTAACTTTCTATTCCACTATGAAAACATTCAGCAGAGACAGAACATCTTGAACCAGCCTGCAATTGTTTGGGAATTTTACAGGAGGATTTGGAAAAAGTAGCTAAGTGTAGGGTGGCCAGGTCTGTCCACCTTTGTAACACTCATGAGGAAAAATTTATCAAAAGTGTCACTTTAATCACATGAATATTCACGCACAATTTCTAAACACATGAAACAAACACTGCAGGTAAAATGATGAATGGATTAGCACTAAATCTTTGTGATAGTGTCCGTTTCTCCACTGCATAAATATACATAATCTTCCCTTTGATAATAAAACTGCACTGTATGAGGGAACATCTGAAATTCAGATATTGAAAAGTTATTATAGCATTGAGTTTACAAAACAAGATGACTAGAAGGTCTTTGAAAAAATCTTAATGTAGAAAGCAATCTTCCCAGCGCTAAAACTCTATTAAGCCTTTTCTGTTATCCTTTAAAAAAGACCTGAGTAATACAAGATGACATATAAATCTACTATTCCACTATCAGATTATATGCCTGCCAAACTGCTTTTAAGCAAAATATTAACTCTAAATTATTCAATAATAAAATAATACTTAAAATGATAATTTACTAACAAATCCTACAATGCAAATAAGTTAAAAGGTGGAAATGATTTATAAGCATTAGCATTTTCTTGCTGTGCACTTTGACTTTGATATGACACATACTGAATGGATCACCCTTGTTCCAGGCGCCAGGCAAGATGTATCTTAACACAGACAGGTTGGCGACAAGAACCCTAATGGTTCTTATCTTAATCTTGTTTAAAAGCATCTTGCATTACTGTGTAATCTTTTCACATTTTGACATTCACTTTCATAAGGTGTTTTATTTCCAAACCCACCTCAACCAATTTTTAAAGCCGAAAACATAATGAAATTAAATTGCAGGATGATCCATATATAACTTTGAAATTTTTATACTTAAGAATTCTGCATTTTCCCCCCTGATATTTGTGTTTAAATTACAAAGAAGTTTTCCATATCTCTGTAAATGTTTCATGAAGAAATTATATGTGATGACTCATACCACTGGGAAATTGTAGCGTAAATGTAGTAGTCCCCTAGGGAAGACTACATGACATGCCACTACACAGATCCCAGTTTTCTAAACAGTTAACATATACTTCATTGTAAAATGGAGTTCTAAACTTAGTGTGAAAAATATAAAATTAAAACAATAATTTGCTATTATTACATTTGATTTTATTTCTACATCAGCTAAATATTTGTATAATAAAAATGAAATATAGAGACAAACAGTGGAAAACCTGATGTTATCTAAAAATGTTTAAAGCACTTTGAATATGCAGCAAACTTCATCTGATAGCACAGCTGATATCTATGATATACCTGCAGTAAAATGAAACATACATAGAACTCTGAATAAGATTTTCAAACATATAATAATTTCTAGCTTTAAATTATAACACTACCTATTGCAGTTCAGTCTGTGTATGTCTGGTGCAGTACAGTAGTGGAATACAGTTGGGAGCTAGAAGGTGCAAGATGGGAATAGCTAAAGGCAAGCTGGCATCTCAAGTAGCAGAAAAAATACTAAAGACTGATGAAACTCACCATGCACATGAGGATAGGGATAAGATGTAGACTGATAAAACTATACTGACATCATTATTAATTCTAAAGCTTACCTTACTAATGAAATAATGGGCACACATAAAGACATTAATATTAAAACAAACACTAAGTCTAAATGAAACACCACCTTTTTGCAACTGAGAAAACAATATGTACCCAGCTTTGATGTTAAAAAAAGAAAACAGGTGGAATAAAACAAAAATCTTTGTTTTTTGTTTCTATTTTTTGTTTAAATAAAAACTACAAAGAAAAAATGGTGTAAATTCACAACAATAAGATATAATTTACTTCTGTCCATCAAGTAAATGCTGTTGATCTCCAGCGGCCACATTGATCTATGAGTTATTTGAGAAAGTTACCAAAGCCCTTTGAGAATTCATTCTGACAGTCATCTGGTATGAAAATAAATTATTCATACAAAATGTATAACAAACAAAGAAGGACAAAGTATTTATCAATGGGATCCTATAAGCAAACGTGCAAGTGAAAGGTGATACAGAAAAACGTAAGTTGAATTCTGAGGTTTGAAAGATGATTATTAAACATTAATGACTGCCTTCTACAACTATAATTGCTTATCCCAAAACTTGCACTTTTGAAGGAAGCATGGGCTCTGGAATTTCCCCGCTAGTTGATTTAATATTTTTGCACAACTGTTCCATGACTGCATATTGAAGATTCAAAAATAATAAAAATAAATAAATTATAATAAAAAAAAGGACTGACATGTAGAAAATAGGCCTCTGGTGCCTCCTACAGGTCATCTGAGTTATGTACAGCTTCATAATTTAGAGACAAAGCTTATATCCCAAGATTTTAAGATACTGCACATCTTTGAATGCATCAATAACAAAACAATAATGTGTATTTATTTATTACAAATTTTTGTGCAAGCAAATGAAATAAAATGACACAATTAACCAGTGTGGCAATCCCATCGATTTCTCCTGAGAAAAAAAATCAGCTTTCTCTTTTCAGTTATCTCTTTTGTGTAATGGAGAGCATAAAAAAAATAAAGGCTGGTAAACCAACCAGACATTTTTCCAGTCTGTTGCAAACAAACACTTACAAAAGTCACAAAAATCACAAAATGCTTATGCTGAACTCAAATCCCTGGGTACTGAGAAGAGGCAACAGAACTGCTAACAAATTATTAGTAAGTTATTTCTATTTCTGTTTCTGTTTTATTACATACAGCATCTATATAAAGATACTTATACCCTCATTTTTTCATGTTTTTTCACCCCATCATGTCATTATTTAGTAGATGCACCTTTGACTGCAATTAAAGCATTGCGTCTGTGTGGATAGGACTCTACATCAGCTTTGCACATCCCAACACCATTTTTTCCATTCTTTTTTGCAAAACTGGTCAAGCTCTGGAAAGTTACATTAGGACTATAAGTGAACAACCACAAATTCTCAAATTGAACTGAGTTTTGGAATCTGACTTGGCCACCCTAGGAAATTAACATTATTGTTTATAAGCCATTTCTTTGTAGCTTTGGACTTTATGTTTGGGGTTGTTTTGCTTGAAAAGAATCTTTACCTAACTCGCAATTCTCTTGAGGGCTGCAGTAGTTTTTCCTCATTGACTTCATGTATTAAGCAGCAATCATTTTACCCTATACCTTCACATTCCATCAATGATCTGCTGCAAAGCAGCATCCTTACAACATGATGCTGCCTCTACCATAGTTACAGTCAGGATGTTCAGTTTATGCGTCATCAAACCACAGAACTTTCTTCTACTTTATTTCAGCATCTTCCACATAACTTCTGTTTTTAAGTTTTGCAAAATATAGTAAACATTACTACTTATTAATCAGATGTATCTGCTACATAATTTAACAAAAGAAAAAATATAAAAAGGAGGCCTTAATTACAAAAATGAAGTCTTTGGGACTTTGCTCCAACTCAGTATTTGTGTTGAGGTTCCATTTATTTGTTAATTGCTTTCCTCCTTTAATATGGAGGACTGAGCCAAAAGAGGAGGAGCCTTCACTTGTTTTAATTACTCAGATGCATTGCTATTACAGTAGACACCTGAGGCGGCACTATTTAAAAAAGTGTGTTGCCAACAGTTGCTTGCTGAGCCATTATCTATTTCAAACTATCCTGTACAGTCCTTAAAACCTTTAGCTTTTCTCAGACCTTTTTGCATTTTGTTATGTATTAGTAGGTTTTCTTAATAATTCTTTAAATTTGCATTACATTTCAGGTTTTTGTTATTGGATCTTTTTTTTTTGTTTAACATACCTCTTGGAGAATTTCTTTACCCGCTTTTGGGTAAAATAAAACCTTTGCAATGCTTTTTTGAACCTACTACATGGGTTTGCTTTTAGAGATGATATGGCGTTTAGCTGTAAATGTTAAATCATAATAGTAGCAGCATAATGTTAAAAAACAAAGGCCAAACAAAGAAACTTTCTGCTTTTCTGGGTCTTCCTAAACAAATTAGGCACTTGTCTAACAGGTGGTATGAAATTAATTAATTTACAATACTAATAAATGTGAAAACTGTAATACAACAATACTGCATCACCACATGCTACCACATGATTATGAATGATGACAAATGATTACAAATATAATAACTATGGTGAAATTAAGATGCAAAACTCATACCAACAGCAAATATAAAACTGCATGAAATACAGCTTATTACATTTACATTGGTAAATGCTAAAAGACATTTGACTCACTATATAGGAACAAGATAAAAAAAGTGACAAAATACGTGAGCCAATAAACTTCCCCTACCTTGTAGGATGGTAGAAAGCACAGAATACCATGAGCAATTAGCTCGCAGACTTTTAGGAGTAATGCTCCAACTTCATCTTGAAAGTCAAATGTCTCTGTATGCTGAAAGGTTGCACATAGTTTACGACTATTTGGTCCTGTTCCAATGGTGCCAACCCATACCTACCACATGTTTAAAAAAAAAATTAAAATGCAACATTACATGTCACATAGATTTTAGTATTATACAGTATATATAACATTCCCTGTACAGAATTTGTTCTAGGAAACATACCTATGATTTTCAGTTTTAATGATTTAAGTTAAAGACACAATAGAACGTAATAAAAAAAATAAACAACATGAATCTTTATCTCCAAGAAAGTGAATTGTGAATAGTGATAATTCTTGATGCATTCATTTTAAATTTTATTATTTTGAAATAAACAAGCATTCACATCTATCTAAAGAAGGGAAGAAGAACGTATATTTCTCTCCTCTTGACTATGCACTACTACTACTAGTAAGGCACTACATTACTACATATTATTATCTTCTTGGCCACATACTTCATTTTCATACAATGTAGAATAATTTTACCTGTGAACTCTTGATAACATGGCTTGCCTCCAGCTGGATGGAGAACTTCACCCCAAGCTCTGAAGAAAACGAGGCCATTGGAGACAAAGTTCCAGAAGACAACACAATAGTCCGCACACTTTCACCAAGATCTGAAAAGGCCTGCATTTAATTTAGTCAAATATGACCATCACTAAGAATTTATTGTAGATTAAAACAATTCAAAATGAAAGCATTTACAGAAAATAATCTCTAGAGAAATTATTTCTGTTTGCCTTAAATTGAAGGAGAACTATTGGGAGGATCAATGATATAACTTCTGCCTGGGATAACAGATGCTCCGCCCCTTCTGCCTCACTACATAAAGCACCTGACCCAGGAAGTCCTTCTTATTCTAGACCTATTCTTCTTGAGAGACAGAAATCCCCGAAGAGCTTAACACATTAACATATCTCACATTTTACCATTGTAAAATTATTTCAGCAAATTATACTGGACATTAAACAGGGTCATCTGCTAATGCCCCAAGGCTTCTTTTATTTCATTTCAGTGTGTGTGTGTGTGTATATATGAGGGGGGACCAAAAAATAACCGGAATTTTGTTGTTGTTAGGTTGGTACTTGTAGTACGTGGTTGGGCCGCTAGGGCGATCTAGTTACACTCCTCACAAGTCAGTCTGCCAAGTGCCATCAGTCTGGAAGGTTGTGCTTGTGTTCAGTGAATTTTTTTTGTAAAAGCAGGTTTCGCAACAGTGTGAGAAGGAAACGCCCTGATATGTGGGAGTCGAGCGATTGGTTCTTTCATCATGACAACGCTCCATCTCACACTGCTCTAAGCATTCGCCAATTTTTGGCAAGAAAAGGTATGACAACCCTGAACCACCCACCCTACTCACCGGATTTAGCTCCGTGTGATTTCTTTTTGTTCCCTCGGATGAAAAAAGACTTGGAAGGAAGGCGTTTTGCTGACGTCGAAGAGGTAAAACAAGAAACGACCAGAGCATTAATGGGCATTACTTCAGACAAATTTAAAAAATGTTTCGAACAATGGAACAAACGGTTAGACATGTTTTAAAAATATTTCCAGTTATTTTTGGGTCCCCCCTCGTATAATTGTGTATATATATATATATACATATATATATATATATATATATATATATATATATATATATATATATATATATATATATATATATATACATACACACATATACATATATTGTTCAAAAAAAGGAACTCTTCTTAATCAAAGTATAGCATCAAGTCAATTAAACTTCTGGGATATTGATCTGGTCAGTTAAGTAACAGAGGGCATTGTTAATCAGTTTCAGCTGCACTGGAGGGGCAAAACTGAGACGACCCCCAAAACAGGAATGGTTTAACAGGTGGAGGGCACTGATATTTTTCCCTCCTCATCTTTTCAAACTGTATTTTCACTAGTTTTGCATTTGGCTATGTTCAATGTCACTACTGGTAGCATGAGGCGATACCCGGACCCTACAGAAGTTGCACATGTAGTCCAACTTCTCCAGGATTGCACATCAATACATGTCATTACCAGAAGGTTTGCTGTGTACCCCACCACAATCTCAAGGGCATGGAGCGAACGAACGAACAAACGAACATATATACATACATAAAAATCTTCAAAAATTCTTACCACTGCAGGATTTAGGCACCAAAAGTTTAGGGTAAGAACAACTGTCTTCTGTAAATTACGTTTTCTCCTGGGTCGTGCAAAAAATCCATTAGCATCAGGAGCATCAGGCCGGCTATCCCAAGTGTAGGTCTGTTGTAGAACAATTCTGTAATCCTCAGCAAATCTTCATAGAGTACGCAAAAGCAAAAATAATTATATAAAAAAAAAAAAAAAAAAAAAAAAAAATGGGTCAGTCAGAAAATAACCCTTAGGAAACAAATAATAATAATTTGAAATTGAATCAATAGTAATTTGTAACATTCAGTGATTTTTCCTCAAGTTTTATTTTCTGTTTGTATATTTTCTTATTGTGATGTTAGCAAATGATTTTAAATACACATTTAAGATCAGATATCCTAATGTCTGATCTAAAATGTAAATATCAGAAGAATTTTAACAAAGATAAGCTCTTATGTGTTCCTGTATATAACTGGTGAACTTGTAAAAATAATAAATTTTATTTACAATAGTTCATCCATCTCCTCATACTGTACATATATCCATTTTCAAACCCAGTTACTCCAGTTTGAGTTCAATGGGGCAATGCACAAAAACAATTTATTGAAGGAGGACTTTTAAAAGCTTATTTTTTCCATCCACTATTCTTCCTGTTTTAAAGTTAAACTTTGATCTTTATGATAAATGATAGAAAGGTCACAATCACTGATATTCCACTCAAACGTAAAACTTTAATTTTCACAGTTTGAGTCTTTTTTCTTCTTATATTTTTATGTTCTTGGTTGCACTTATATAGTCAAGAGTCATTTTCCGCTTATAATATATGTGCAGTAATTTAATTGGCTCCACAATGATGGTGTTATACATTTAAACTTCATAGGCAGTCAATAACAGATCAAAACCTAGCCATTGAAGTCCAGTCACATTACAAAATGTCCAAATTCTAAAATCTTGCAATACAATTCTTTTCTCCCCTTGCTCAACATTAATATCTTTAAATTATAAAAACTTTGTTCTGTACAATGGTCAACAACCATCTTGTTGATGTTCCCCCATTTGTATGTTTGGTTAATAACACTTCTACTTTAGTTGAATATCTTTCTAGCTATTTATGATTCAGGAATTGGTTTTATCCATTAAATAATAAAAACAAAGCTGCTAAGCACAGCTAGATGAAAACAATTCCTTGATTTGTTTTCCATAACAACCTCTCCATTTTTTGCGTTTTGTTTATTTCCTCCTTTGTTTTGGCTATATAGTCTGCAAACTTGCCTTCTTCACAATAATTTTCAAGTTATTCTCTTTGACAAAGGTGCTTGATTTTTTTTTTTTAACTCAGTTCTTTGTAGTGGTCAGCCAAATCCACTAATACAGTTTGGTTATTTGCAGAATTTAGCAATTCAGATCCATGCGCAACCTCAATGAAAGTAATTTAAAACTTACTGCTTGAAGAACATAAACAAAATTCAGTACAAGGAAAAAAAAATATTTTTACTTTTTAGTGCATTTTTGATTAAAATTGTGTCACATAATCTTTTTTTAAGTATAATTGTTTTCCCACAGACAACCCAGACAAAGGGGATGCACAAACCAGTGTATTTCTTCATGCCAGTACCAAGCCCGGACAAATGGGGAGGGTTATATCAGTAAGAGCCAGATCAATATGCAGACAGCAATACAGATTTCCATTCCGGATCGGTCAAGGCCTGGGTTAACAACGGCCGCCAGCAGGGTGCTGGCAGAAATTGAGATACTGTATGCTGAAGAAGGAAAAGAAGAGCAGGGAGTGATATCCAGAGGCAGGAAGAGAAGAGGAAGGTAAAGAGAGTGGAACTGAGAGTAGGAACTTTGAATGCTGGCAGTATGACTGGTAAGGGGAGAGAGTTGGCTGATGTGATGGAGAGATGGAAGGTTGATATATTGTGTGTGCAAGAGGCTAAATGGAAGGGGAGAAAGGTCAGGTGGATTGGAGATGGATTCAAATTGTTCTATCATGGTGTGTGTGGATAGGAGAAGAAATGGGGTAGGGGTTATTCTGAAGAAATAGTATGTCTAGAGTGTTTTGGAGGTGAAAAGAGTGTCAGACAGAGTGATGATTATGAAGCAGGAAATTGAAGTTGTGATGATGAATGTTATTAGTGCATATTTCCTGCAAGTGGGTGTGCGATGGATGAGAACGATGATTTCTGGAGTGAGTTACATAAAGTGATGGACAGCGTACCCAAGGGACAGAGAGTGGTGATTGAAGCAGATTTCAATGGACATGTTGGTGAAGAGAACAGGGGAGATGAGGAGGTGCTGGGTAGGTATGGTGTCAAGGAAAGGAATGAAAAGGTCACATGATAGTAGATTTTGCAAAAAGGATGGATCTGGCTGTGGTGAAAACATTTTAAGAAGAGGGAGGAACACTGGGTGACGTACAAGAATGGAGGAAGATGCACACTTCTTAGAGAGTCAGATCGGGGGGAGGGGTGATGTTAGAGCGCGTGAGCTCATTCAGTGCTGCAGGAACAACGCACATGTTGACCTTTTTTTCTTTCAGTACATGTGGCTTCCCTGTTTATTTATATATCTCTGCCTGTCTGTCTCTCTGTTACGCAGTGCTCTGTCTGTCTGTGTGTTATGGATCTTAAAAATAAGTTATAAGGACAGTTGTTCCGGTTAATTGCAGTCTCAATTGTTAAAAAAATATTTTAAAAGGAGCATCCCACATGAAAATATAACGATCTCAGTAACTGACAGTGCATACCAATTTATAAATTTTATGTCCGTTTGAGGTTAAAAAGAAAACAAAAAAGCAACACTTCATCACCAGCGGGGAATCGAACTCAGGTCTGTGAGGCACGGCAAAGCTGCTGTGCTCTAAGAAGCAAATCTTAGCGCGCTATGCCACGGGAACTGTTGTATCACCCTTGAAGCTTTTTTGAAAGTGTTTATTTGATCTTTGGAACTCGGGCTTTACATATTCTATAGTTTATGCCTACTACATTTTGTAACATTTATTACTAAAATATGAAAAAGTTTCTGTTTTAACAATGTGTTTACACAGATTACTTTAGAAACGGAACACACATGAAATGTGTGTGTTCCAAATAATGATCTATTATTTCCACGGTAAAACTCCACTTCACTCACAGATAATCAATCAAGGCATGAGCTGGGAAAAGTTCGCTCACGTTCTAAGTCGGTGGGGGATGGAATAGCCGGCTGCTGGCAGCTTGTCTTTTATCAGCACATTTAGAGGACAAAAGATGCTGGCGGAGAGGTGTGAACGGATTTAAGAAGCGATTTAAGGTGGGCCGGATCTACGAGTTTTTTCGTAGGCTCTGGTAATTCTAGTGTTAAACTGTGAAATACTTGAATTTGAGCATTAGCTTTTGCAGGTTTTGGATAACAAACATACCATTAGCTGCCACGTGCAACCAGATTTGGAATCAAAAGAACCAAGGCAACACACGCGATGGCGGTAACCGGAAACATACACTCAACATTCATTTGGCGCAATGTTTTGCAGCTCTTTATTAAATTTGCATTGAATTGTTTCTGTTCCCACAGTATATCTAATTTAGGTCCATCTGTTATAAAAGTTGTTTAAATTAGCGTCCACCATTAATATTCCATTAAATCGCCTACCATCTAACGCTTATAAACAGGTTTTACTTAAATTACAAAACACAAGTCTACGAAATTTGAAATCTACTGACTGTAATTTGTAGTGCCAACTATCATAAAACACGAACCAACTGCAATACAATGAACATTTCATTTTAATTTTTTATTGCTCAAGCTAAATGAGGCGAAGTCCAGCTGACTTGAGTTATTGGCTATCGCTCTATTAGTTGATAACCACTGTCATCCAATACTGTGGTTCAGTTTAGTTCCACCTACCTGATATGTTTTGACTGCTCAATTAGGCCTACATGTGGTGGGAGTTAGTCATTATAAAGGAAATGCGAAACATTGGAACCGCAATTCGTTGGAAGAAGCTAGAAGACCCCACATGCTCTGCATTATTAGCCTACGTATATTTAATTGCAGTTTATTAGTAAAATAGATCAATATATTAAGTTAAACTTCTTACCGGAACGATCATGAGTTCTGAAAAGAAGACAAGAGCATCGTATCCCGCATCGTTCAAACTGAAAGTTATTCAGCGTGCTGAGGAAACCAATAATTGTGTGGCTGGCAGAGAGTTTTGCGTTAGCGAAAAACTTGTAAGAGATTGGATAAAAAATAAGTCTTCTCTATAAGCAATGCCAAAGTCTAAGAAAGCATTGCGTTTTGGACTTTCGCCTTTCAGTGGACTGGAAAAGGACTTGATTGACCGGATTGTGGAATGCAGGCAAAATGGGTACATTGTGACTCGTTTGAGCATTCGGATACAGGCACTCAATTGGCAAAAGAAGGAAAGTATTTAACGATCAATAGTAAGCCTTTCTTGGAATTTCAAGCATCGGCTGGTTGGTGTACGCGGTTTATGAACAGATATGGGCTGTGCCTTCGTCAGCGAACAAATTTCACGCAGAAGCTGCTGAAAGATCTAGAAGAAAAGGTCAGTTCCTTTCATAAATTTATTATCAAGCAAAGACAAAGGCATGACTTTGATCTCAGTAACATTGGTAACATGGATGAAACGCCAATGATATTTGATATGCCATGGAATCGAACTGTAGCAGGTATTGGTGAGAAGACCGTACTTATTAAGACAACGGGCCATGAAAAAATCCATTTCACTGTTGTCCTCTCTTGCTTGGCAGATGGTACAAAGCTACGCCCAACGATAATATTCAAGAGGAAGTCGTTCACAAAGAACATAAAATTTCCTGCAGGCATTACTGTTCGTGTACACCCCAAAGGCTGGATGGATGAGGCTGGAACGAAATTGTGGCTTCAAGATGTGTGGGCTAGGCGATCAGGAGCAGGGCTAAGAAAACGCCAGTCATTTTTGGTGTGGGACATGTTCCGCGCTCATACATTAGAGGATATGAAGGATGAAGCCAGGAAAATGGCGACTATGTTAGCTGTTATTCCCGGCTAATTGACATCGATGCTCCAGCCATTAGATGTTTGTTTGAACAAGCCATTCAAGGACAGAGTATGCAGCATGTGGCAGCAGTGGATGTGTTCTGGAGAAGTAAAATTAACAAAAGGAGGGAATTTGATGAAACTAGACATTGATTTAGTAGCTAAATGGGTAAAGGAAGCTTGGGACTCAATTCCACCAGAAATGATCAAAAAGTCGTTCTTGAAATGCGGCATCAGTAATGCTATGGATGGATCAGAAGATGATGCCATCTATGAATACAAAGAATTAGCAGCAGATGATTCAACAGATGGCGACAGTGAAGAGGATGATGTTTATGCTGACGATGTCACGGAAGAAGACTTTCACGTTTTATTCGGACATTCTGATGACGAAGAATCGGACTTTGAAGGATTTGAAGAAGACACTTAGGGCCACTTTATTATATGCGAGGGACTTGAATACGAATTTATTTGAAATATTCTAACTTTAAGTGAATAAATAAAAATGTTTTTGGAGTTTTAATTTTGGCTTTCTAAAATTCTTCAAAGATTAAAATGTTGAAAGTCTGGGCCCAGGTACATTGGGTATAATTATGAAATTCAAAGAATTTGATAGCTGTCAAGTTTTACCCTCGACTTATACGCAGGTCATAACAAATTTCGTAATTTTCGGCTTAAAAATACGCTCCACTTATCTGCGAGATCGACTAATACGCGAGTATCTACGGTAAGTATGAAAAAGGAGAAGAGCAAGGTGCCTAGAAATAACAGAGTCTTAGAAGAAGACTTTATGGGAACATGGTCCAGAGAGGAAGCACCAGTCAAGAGAGGTTCAGACACATAAGGATAATGAGGAAAGGTGCTGAAGGTAAACATTAGGCAAGAGATATAAAATATTTTTCATTTATTCTATTACCTGTCTCTGACAGGTAACGTGGTTGGTCTTATAATAATATACTGAAAACCTGCAACTCATTTAGATTGGGGGACATGCAGTTTAACACAGCAAAAGTTATCAACAAATTTAACAAACACCAGAACTCCATTACCTATTACTCTCTGCATGACGTTGTTCTCTTTATGACAATAATTTGAAAAAGAGAATAGACTAAGTAGCTGAAATGCAAAATGAATGTGTTCTGATACTCAGCTCTAAACTACTCAATTGGCAGTACAGAACACCATTTCTGTGCATAAAGTATTAAAAATGCAATTTGATTCTGTTTTTCATGCACACTGTGTTACATATAAACTTTTATTACTAAAAAAAAAATAATGTTTAATTCTGTCTGTTAACAAAGATTACAGCTTTTAAGCGTTGGTAAATGCAATATAAATATATAGCAGATTTCCAATTGGCACGTAAACAGCAGTGTATAAATTATGTTTGTCAAGAGACTAAGCTAAAGACTTAAGGAACTAACATTTCATCAACTTCATAAGTCTAGCTAAGCTAAACAAATGGAATTAAGCAGCATACTGTAACTCAGATGAACAATAAGACTAAGTGACTATGAAAGTAATTCCCGTGATCAAAAAACATCCAAACATAAGCTATAATACACAGAAAGCAACCTCTGCCTCCATTCAATAGACTGTACATGACATGCAGCAGTGTGACACACAAAACCTATGAACACTGGCAAGTCTGAGATGCTTCAGATAAAACAGGAATGCATCAAATCATATGGTATTCATGCCCCACTGATAAAGAGGGGGAAAATAAAAAGTGATCAAAACAAAATCTTTCTATAATTGGCATAAGTTTGCACAGATTTGGGTCAATTCTGATCAACAGACCACAACAGGACTGAGTTAAGTTTGACCTCATGTTATACATTCCATCTTGGATATCATAAGAATGCTTCTGCCTGACATGACTGTGTTTCGATCAGTTATATGAAACTTTTTTTCATTACAAATGACAGAAAACACTGGAACAACTACATACTTTTTGTTTACACTGCAAATAAGATGAAACAAATGTAGCAAAATCTAAGAATTTTCAGTGATGTGAAACCAAAATCAGCTATACATAATATTGACAGCCTATGCACGTGCACATTTTTCTACCACATTTCAAAAATAAAGATTTTGCCATTTTGACAAAGTTACATTTTAAAGATGATAGAAAAAACAACAAAAAATATCAATTACTGCATATGGAAAATGTCACAAGACCACCGCATGTGACCCCACTTAAAGACAAGTGCTCGTTCTGGGTATTCTCAATTACGGTAATATCACCTGGAATTTGATAGAATTTAAAGTGAAAAATGTTAAGTATAGGAAATGCCTCAATGTATAATTTACATGGTGAAGGTTAACAGCTAGATTATTTTAAATATAGATAAAAACCAAAATAAAAAGTCATAGCTACTGTATGTTACTTGAGCTAAGCACTCACAAGACCGACACATTTTGATTGTATCACATACTGTATATGTATTTTATTGCTTAAATTTACCATAAAATATTGTAATGTTCAAACAAAGCTATTTGCAGCAGTCTACAAATACAGCACAACTAATGAAAACTATTTTATTTACAACAAAAACCATATACAATTCCAAAAATAATGAATGTAACATTCAAATAAATTTCAGTTGTAATTAAATAAGTGCAGTTTTGTTTTTAGTAGCTTGCATTACTGAAAGGGCCTCCAGCTCTGGTCATGAAATGCTACTATGTCTACAGGTTTTCATTCTAATCTTTTTCTCAATTAATGCCCTGATTTTGATGCTAATTCAGTTCTTTTGCCTTAATCATAATTGACTTGCTATTTAAGACTCAGACCATTCAACGGTTTATTTTTTCCTTAATTAGAAGTAATGAGATACTGGTCATTTGTTAGCTCATTTTGTAACGAGTGTCCATCATAAAACATCTAAAATAAAGGAAGGTGAAGGTCTCAGTAATGTTGATCTGCTCAGGTTACCAAAACATTTGACGTGAAATCAAATATTTTGGAAATCTGTTGCTGCTCTCATTCTGCTAGAGCAGACAAGTCATGGAATTAAATAACGTGTTTAATTAACAAGAATCCTCTTTTAATTAAAAAAATTGGTTGAAGTTTAAAACCCCAACTTACCTGGTCATCTGTTGGCTCACTTGATATCTCATTTCTGTTTGGGTGCCATTTAAGGAAAATATGAAGCGATTCCAAGGATGGAATATTAAAAAAACAAGTCAATTAAAATGATGGGAAAACAAGTTAATTAGGAGAAAAAAAAATGGTCCTAAGAAATGAATTAGGATGAAAACTTGTAGCCGTAATAGCCCCCCGGGACCGGAGTTGCAGACCCCTGAATAATTGCAAATGTTTTAAAACCTCTACACTGGAAATGTACTGTACACAAATTATTTTACAAAACCTTGTACAAGATTTCTGATTCTGAAACTTAATATACTTTAAACAAATCCCTTAACTAGACTGCCTGCTTCATTATACAAGGTTTATGCTGAACACACAAAGTATTGGTAAAGTTCTCCATTATTATCATCATAGCACTTTATAGCATTATAATATCAACTTACACAATCAAAGCACAGTAAAGGAAGCTAGTCTAGTCACAAACTTAGGATTTCATCTGTGATCTTGTGTCTATCTATATTCCAAACCAGAACAGGCTGTTCACTCGTATAGTAGTAATTAGGGTAATTCAAAACATAAAATAAAATTTAATTGAGTTATGTGACCTTACATATTGTCTACCAGCACTTGGTGCCCAAGTTTGAAAGCAGAGTTGGCATATTTTTGATAACATTTTTAATCATATTTTAAGGACACTGATGTGGGGCTAATTTTTACTTTCTCATATATGAAGTATAGGGAAAGTAATCGTCCAAAGATCCGATGTCGAGATTTTGATTAATCTTGACGTTTTAGACCTCTCTGACTTTCTCATATACGAAGTATAGGGAAAGTACTGGAATCCTCCAAAAATTGCATTTCGAGATTTTAATGAATCTCGACATTTTAGACCACCCTGAGTCCAAAAAAATAACATTTTTGGAATTATGTCTGTGTGTGTGTTTGTATGTAAACACAATAACTGGAGTACGCTTTCACTTAGGTCAACCAAATTTTGCATACAATTATTAGGTACAAAACGTGGATGTCTATGAACTCTTGGGCTATTTCCGCTAACCGGAAGTTGTACTTTACCGAGTCCAATTTTTCCAACTTTACTTTTATAATAATAGTTCACTATGTTATTAATTTGATTTGATATGTTGTTTATGGTTCTTTAATGTACATAATTTAAAAATATAATCATTGTCTTGCAGTTTACTCCTCAAATATCCTTCTCCATATCTTAGTATAAAAAAAAGTCTAGGGGAGACCACTCCCACTTTTTAAATTCTGAGTACAGTATGCATACGAGTGTGCTTGACTCTTTACCACAAATAATAATAAAAAAACCTACGCAGTTGCTGATTTTTGGTTTGTATTTTATGTCCTGAAGTAACTGAACATTAAACATGATGGACAATTTTACTGACTTGCAATTATGTCTGAAGAGGAACTCGAGAACCAGGAAGAGTCCTTTCAAAACCGTCTGAGTTTGTGCACTGACGGTTGGGACTTGTACAGTCTCTTCTTTCCCATTGACAAGAGTAACCTTCTCTTCCTTTTCAATCACCGTGTGCAAGTGATTCTATAAGAAGGATAGAAAAGCATTTGGTTAGGGTAAAAATCACATAGGTTTTTAACAAAATTACAAAAATGTCACCATTATACATGCTACCAACATACAATTTCAGCTAGTCAACAACAAAAATAAAACTCCTTAATGACTAATAAAGAATAGAAACTGTGCCAGTTTAAAAAATTATTTAATTCCTTGAAAGGAACAAACCATAACTTGTGAAAGGCAAAAGGAAAAATTACATGACTGAAATAACTACTTTATAATAAGTGTTGAAAAAACAATCTTGCTTATTGATTTTAAGACGAATATATCAATTAAAAGTAGCTATATATCATTATTTACTCAGATTAGTGGAAAAAAAAAAAACTTAAGTCAGTCTCTACAATGCTGGTTGAAATTCTACACTTCAATCACCTCTCACCTGCAGGATGGGAAAGGTGGCCTCTGTGATTCCTAGACCGTGAAAAATTGTCAGGATCTCTTTACCATTCCACACCTTACAGGAAGTTTCATATTCTCTCTCAACCAGAGAAACAGAAGTCTCATGGATCCAGCTTTATAAAAATCACAATACAGAAAAATCAACAGTTATTATTAAAAAAAATAATTTCCTTAAAAATGAAGAATATTGATTTTCATAGAAAAAATTCTTTCAAATTGCCCTTCATGTTTATAATGGTTTTATTGCATTACTGGTACGTTAAACCATAACTAAACATCACCTAATCCTCATCAAGTCCTAACATTTATTTAATGTAACCCCAGGTTACAAATACATAACAAATATCCATCCATCCATCCATTTTCCAACCCGCTGAATCCGAACACAGGGTCACGGGGGTCTGCTGGAGCCAATCCCAGCCAACACAGGGCACAAGGCAGGAACCAATCCCGGGCAGGGTGCCAACCCACCGCAGGAATAACAAATATAAGTTTGTTATTATTTACTAAGCCAAAAATAAGAAAAAATATTAACACCATGTGTGAAAAAAAGAATGCACCCCTTAATTCTTCCACATTAATTATGAGGGTAAATATAGCCAGCTTCTACTAATTAAGTACATATGCTTAGCTTTATGATAGGGACAGTTAGACATCTGGACATTACATATTTTGTTTTAGAAAAGAAAATAGTTTTAATAAAGATGTCAGGCCATTCTGCACAGTCATTTTATTCCCTCTGAGCTAATGTCTGTCAAATTGTACAGGAACATTAGCATTTGCACCACTAAAGTAAGGGTCAGTATTTATCCAGAGGTCATACGGTTATTCAACAGCCACTTACACTGACGAATGCATGATTGTTTCTTGTATATTTTACAGTATATTAGTGCTTAGTGCCTAGTCATTGGATTATAATCTACAAGTCTATTTATCCAAAAACTGACTCAATTGATTATTTTTAACAACTTATTTAACCTACAGTTCTTCAACTGTATTTTGGCACATTACAGTGAAAAAGAGACAGACTGCCTAAACATTTTTATGTATAACATGATCAATTAGCTGTGATTCTCTTCAAGAAGGTAACTCTTCTGCCAAACAAGTCAATTGTAAATTTAATCTTTAATTAGTTTACACCACTCTTTACATAAATGGATATTTTTCATATCCGAGACACTTCCAATGGCACATTGTAGTGTTTTTATTATTATTATTTTTATTTTTTTTGCATTTCTTTTTCCATACGTTCTGGACATTTCTACCCCAGTAGGGCTTATGCAAATAAAGAAATAATTACTTGGTAAGGCTGGTGCACAGGGCACGGAGTGGATCATGGTCACTTCGTCTGATGTTGTGATTCACCATACTATCCAGCTCTTCACGGGCCAAAAGAAGTTGGGTGAGAGTTGTTGTGTAGCTAGCAGAGTCTCGGGCACAATCTTCAATATTATGCGCTTCATCCAGGACTACAATCTGATTTGTCAATTGGATGTCCATCTATTATCAAATAAGGCTAATATAAATATTTCTCAAGTAAACAGAGAAAGCACATTATATGACAGGTTAAATATCTTAATACATTTAAAATGAACCCCAATTTAATATCAGAGTCAACTTTCACAGCTATTAGGGGAGTAAAGATACTGTAAAATATGAGGTGATAAAACACTGAAGCAAACGGTCTTTGCCTACTTAACCTATTTATTTAGACACTGCACATACACTTGTCTGTTGGTGAATTAGATGCTGGTTATTCTAGACCAGTGCTTCTCAAACTGTGGTATGCAGGCTTCCTCTGGTGGTATGGTGGGAGTCTCCAAGATGTTTTATAAAGCTTTTTAGATTTTTTTTTTTATATATATAAAAATTATATGAACAAGGCTAACTGTTTGGAGAATTAGCTTAAATGGTTGACAAGCTGTGATGGCAAGCGGAGGAAGCAAAAATGTTGGTTCGAAAACGATGCAATTGTGGCTCAAAACAGGAAGTATTAGAAGTGCGGCGAATACGTCGAGCAGAATGGCAGAAACTGAAGTCTATGACGGTGCACCTAGCACAAGTGTTAAAGGCGACATTAGCATTGCCCGTGCAGCTTCAATTGTACCAGCTAGCAAATGACACAAAACTATAAGGAAATAAGACTTGAGTTACATCAAGTTTGGATTCTTTTGGAGTGGGACAGAAGATGAGCCCAGGCCGCAGTGTGTCGTGTGCGGTGATGTTATTAGTAATGAATTTATGAAACCATCACATTGCAAATGCATGTTACAACCAAGCGAACAGTGCTGAAAGACGAACCAGTTGATTTTTTTCTGAGAAAACGTGAGGATCTAAAGCAGTCCAAGACAACAAATTGGTATTGTGCTATACCCATAGCCAAAGCACAAGAAGCTTTGTATCGTGCCAGTCTCATCATAGCAAAAGCTAGTAAACCACACACAACTCTGCCTACCATTAGCTAATGAGGTAAAATGCATCATGTGTGGGGAGAAGGCTGCCAATCTGCTGAACTTCGTGGCACTTTCCAATGAAACGGTGTTATTCAGCTAGATAAGACTACAGATGTAGATATGGCTTGCTGGTTTACATTAGATATGGTTATCAAAGTGCAGCTCAAGAGGACTTTCTGCTCTGTCAGTCACTTCAGCCCAGAACTACAGATGAACACATCTTCTGTGTCCTGAACACATTTGTTCAAGAGAATGGACTCGATTGGAAAAAGTGTGTCAGAGTCTGCACGGATGGCGCTAGGGCTCTGACATGTCGTCACAGCAGAGTAGTAGCCTGAATTTGCGAGATGGCACTGGAAATACAATGGACTCACTGCAGCATCAATCACAAGGCACTCACAGTGATGAAAATGCACAAAGAACTGAGGCCTGTACTAGACTCAGCTGTGAAAGTTGTGAACTTCATAAAGGCCAGACCGATGCATTCCCACCTATTGCATGCGTTGTGTGACGAGACGGACAGTGAACATGTTCAACTTCTGCTCCATACAGAAGTAAGGTGGCTTTCATGAGAGAAGGTGGCTCAGTCAACTGGCATACTTGTCTGACATTTTCTCTTGTTTAAACAAGCTGAATTTGGGACTACATGGACTCTCCATCAGTGTTTTTGATGTGCAGGACAAAATTAACACAATGCTGATAAATATGCAGTTATTCAAAACCAAGGTCAAGACAGGTGAGGTTTCATCTTTCCCCAATTTGGAGAGTTTCCTGTGTGACAACAACCTGACCATCACTGATGAAGTCAGGGACAACATTGTTGCGTACCTTGTCTCTCTCAAACAACAGTTCAGTGAATATTTCCCAGCGATCACAAAAGTCAACTACTGAATGAGAAACCCATTCAGCTTTGAAGCATTTGCCATTGCTCAAGGGCTTCACAGAAAGTGAACAGGAGAGATTACTCGAACTCTCTCATGACCAGACACTGAAGTCTGCTTTCAGAAGTCAGACATTGTTGGATTTTTGGATAAAGTGATGCAGTGAATACCTTGCACTTTTCAGACAAGGCTGTTCTCTTTCTCCTTCTATTTGCAACCACATATCTGTTAGAGAAAGGCTTCTCTTCAATCGCCTTCATAAAAACTATATACAGAAGCAGGTTGGATTCTGAACCAAATCTGCGGCTGAAGCTGACCTCAATAGACCCAGACATCACAGGAGTTTGTTTACAGAGCCACGCACATCCTTCTCATTAGGCATGTATGTAGGCTAAGTTGTCAATAACCACCAAATTTTAATATTTCTATTCTGATTGCTGGTATAGAGCTGTTATAGTTAATTTCCTCACATGCTGTA
The DNA here is from genome assembly GCF_900747795.2 of Erpetoichthys calabaricus. NCBI lineage: Eukaryota > Metazoa > Chordata > Cladistia > Polypteriformes > Polypteridae > Erpetoichthys > Erpetoichthys calabaricus. Next base: position 88,214,812 of record NC_041401.2, read on the forward strand.
TTTGAATGCAGTATAGTTAATAACTTCAATGTAGTACAGTTAATTCTCCTTACTTGCTTGCATGTGTGTTTGCAGTATTCTCATTATAGTACAGTTGATATCCCCCTTTGTGAATGTCCTAATGTAGTAAATGTGTCAATAATCTCACGGTGCATTTTTTATTATTGTCACTTGATGGATGTTTCAGTCAAGTACAGTTGTGGCTGTGGATGACAGTCAATAATAAATAATATTAATATTAGGAATAAAATTGGCTCAATTAAACTATATATGTAGTTAAATAGGCCTACACTACTGTATTTAAATGTCAGTCATAACGTTGGTATTTAAGCCAAATATTTTCTAAGGTGGTATTCATGGTGGAAAGTTTGAGAACAAATATTCTAAACAGGAATTAGAAATTTGAAATTGCTCTACATATTATTAATATACAGAAGGCACATCTATGTAAGTAATTTTCAAATTAATTTAGTAAATAAAATGTAACTTTTATGTAGCTGCGGGTAGCTAAAAAGTCTTCAACAAAATACAATAATTAAGAGAGAACTAAAACTTACACATTCCCTTATCTGAGGGTCAAGAAGGTAATTGTAGGGGCAGAATACAATATCTGCTTCCTGCATAAGTTCCCTTGCAGCAAAATATGCACAGGAGCGCAGCCTTTTGCCAAGCTTTACCAATTCTTCAATGTCCCATGCTTGGTGCAAACCATGAACCCACTGCAATGAGTTCTGGTCCCGCATCTTATGGACATTGTGATAGTGGCGACAGGATTTCCCCTAAAAAAAAAAATAAAATACAAGTGAATACCACACTAAATACACTCAACGTATAGACATCTAAGTATTTTTTGGAGAATCACTTTTCTCTTTGACAAATATGAAGTAACACACAGGGCCTAGCTTGTAGAATGTGATTTTATTTCAGATATTTCTGGATCTCATTCTTCAGAAAAGTAACATAAATTTCAACCTAAGGTTTTAAAGGTTTACACCACTACACACAACAGGTTGTGCTGCTCTAAAAAAGGGTTTCATAGAAAACAAGACTGCTATAATTTTGTCATACTCTGCTGCAATTCGTTTTATAATACTGGAATCAAATGATTCATCAGGTAAGGCAATCTGTTCATTCAACTAAGAAGGTGCCTATCCTGTGGTCTGTGCGTGGATCCCAATGCCCTAAGTACAGAGACTGGGACACTATGCTGTAAAAATTGGTTGCCGTCATTCGGATGAGGCATAAAACCGAGGTCCCGACTCTCTGATCATAATGGATCCCTAGCTTTTTTTTTTTTAAGAATAGGATGTTTCCCGATGTCCTGGATAAATTGCCAAACACAACCAGGTTATTCTGGCTCCTTAATCATCGCCTGTTCCTTATTGGATAACTATCGATCTTTCTCACCCCATCATCACCTAACAACTAATGTGTGCTCTACACACAGGCGCAAAAATGAAGGCCATCACATCAATGTAATTAATTACTGAATTAATAATAAAGCTAAAATCACTGAAAGCCTATAGAAACTGCTGTCTGAGGTTTCTGTCTCTACCAGGCTGACGTCATTAAAGCACTAATGACAGGTTACCTTCCATCTGAAAGTAGAAACTACACTAATATTTTTCAAATACAACCTGCAGCAGGTTCATTCTTGAGATGATTTGGAAAAAATGTCAAAAGTAAGCATAATACCTAAGCACCAATTAACAGCCTAGATACGGTTCAAGTTTTAAGTTAAGACTAATCATTTCCCAATTCACTTATTTATATACAGGCATGTCTAAAAGAGTTCTAAGGAAGATTGTGCAAGAAGTTGAAACATACTGAATAAAGAAAATAAATTTAATTTGTAAAAATAATGCTGTACTTTTTCTGTGCCTTCAAAAGCTTTATTTCTGCAAAATAAAGACACCTAAAAGAAAGTTGACTAGCTTCTAAATTAGGCAAAAAAAAAAAACAAATCTGGACAAATTAAAGGTAAACTGAACCTTTTCAAAAACATTTAAGAAGCAAATTCCCAATAATCAAACCAGACTTTTTAAAATGATATATGCCAAAGGGCATGCAATACCTTTATTCTTTTGTGGTCCCACTGATTGCTGTATGACTCTAAGCAAAGAGTGTGACCTTTCCTTCATTTTTCTCTATTTTCACACAATGTCTCAAAACTCTTCACTTTAGGGCCATTTGACTCTGTCAGTTGAAAAAGCTAGATAATGAAAATCAGAGTTTGACTCATCTATGTTAAACTGTAACATGACCCCAGGGCTCAATATATAGTGGTCAGAAGCGATTCTGCACTTGAAACTTTCTCTTTCACTAAGGAACTGTCAGTTTCCTATTTATCATATAGCAGGTATAATATAGTCTTTGCTGTGTGCAGACACCTCTGGTGACAGTGTAATTGCCATTCATTACGAGGACAGTCTCCCTCAGGCTTTGGCAACATGAACAATAAAAGTCTGATGAATACGAACCATGTTTGAAGCCCTTGACATGAACGTAGAACATACAATCTATGACTTATTGAGTGTATTCTTCCCGATAATTGTTGCCTGCAGCTACAGAAACAGGGTTTTGTCAAGCTTTAAAAGGAGGTTTACATTTCAACACTAGAAATCCAGCACCTAAAAGGAATGTGATTGTTTGATCTTTTCTTTAATTGTATCAGACAGTTACAACTTAAAGAAAATGAATACTCTTATTTGATTTAAAAGAATAAGTAGTACTTCTAAGTGGATAAAAAAAATCATTAAAAATTTTTAGAAATTTTTTTCTTTGAATTAGTACTGCAGTCTACACTAGATTTACTGACCAGCATACTAACAGATGAAATATTTAAAAAAAGGTTTTGGATTAAATTATATAACCTTTGAAAAGACTTTTGGAATGGTGGCTGTACTGTTGCAGATGTTTCAATGCATCTGTGTTTTGTGCTTTAAATTGTTATAGTAAGGACACACTACTGCCAATGAGACTAGGTACCCCGTGCACTGCTAATATACTGAACAAATTAAAAACTAAAATCTAGTCTAAAAAACTAAATCTAGTCAGCGAGGAAAGAGAGGTGGACTTTGAGTATGTCCGAGATTGAGAAGTTGTAAAACACTATTGCCAACAATTATTATGAGCAACACACAGTCCTTACAGAATAAACTATACAAGCTGAAAAGATCTGCACAATACCTCCAGGAGTACAATTAAAGATGTCTAATGTGCTTTAGTGAGACCTTTTTAAGAATACTGAGACAGAGCCATAAAACTAGATGGACTGGTATGTGAACAGCAAGACAGAAACTCACCTTTTGCTAAGCAGTCAGGTGGCCAGGTCTGTCTATATGTTAACAAACAGAGATGTAATAATATCACAAATATTAAACTGCTCGAAGTCAAACTTTTTACCTACCCCATGAGTTTAAGTAAATATTTCTCACAATAGTTTATGTACCGCTACATGCTGATGTGCAAGCTGCAGTTGAAACAATTTTTGAAACGGTTTATAAAGAACCCATATTACTCTTTCAAACTCATAAAGGGTGATTCAATTTATGTTAACTGGAATCAGTATTGCCACACTACCGTCATTATGTGAATATTAACACTAGAGGGGACAACACATTGAACAAGTGTTATGGAAACATCTCTGCCGTCTCCATATTCTATTGTAGAGCTGTCCTGGGTGTGTCGACTGTGTAGTTATTAGTTTACTACCGAAGTGCAAACAGAAAAAGAACAAGAAAAAACAGCCATGCAGAAAACTCAAAACTGGAGCAATGACACAGTAGAAAGTGCAGTAGTGCTTCTCCTACACTGACTGGGATGTGCCAACATCCTCACTGACCCTAGACAAGTTCATTTATACTGTTAGTTAATTCACGAACTCTGTGAATCTATGATCATTAAGGAAAGAACTGTCAAAATGTATCCTAATAGTATACCATAGATCACTAACAATATAAAGGCAGTAGTATGGATAAACAACAAGGAAATTTAAGGTAGAAGAAAAGTGAGATTAGCAAAGAATTTATAGGTTAAATAAACAAAATAAAAAGATGTATAGTGAAAAAAATCAAGAAGTAGTTTAAAGATAGCAATCCAAGGCAGGTTTGAAAAGATCTGAAAACAATCACAAGACTGGATTCTAAAAAAGTGTGAACTAATAAACAAGGGCCGCAGACTTTTAGCAGATGAACGTAGTGGTTTTTTACAAAATTTGAAATCAATGATTTCAGCGCTAAAAATGCACAAACAAGGGAAATGCTTTGTAAAAAATAACAGAAATATTGTTGGGATGGGGGTCAATATAACTGAAGTGGATCAATATTTACGGAAGGTAAAAACCAATAAGGCAGTAGGGCCAGACAGCATATCCGTTTAGCACATGAAGTCCTATTTCAAGCAAGTCTCTCCAATTTTTCATTTATTTTTTAAACTGGTCCCTGAGCTGTAGAAACAGTCATTATCCCTATTCCTAAAGTTTCCATAGATAGCAGCACTTAAGTTTTATTCCAATTAAATGTTTTAAACACTTAATGAAACACATTAAAATTACAGAGGCAAAGTCAATTTAAGGTAACTACCAATTTGCTTAAGTGTAACAGAAGTGTGTAAGATGCTATGCTGGTTATCCTTGTAGAATAAAGTGGGCAGTGCCCATTCTGCTAGACTTTAGTGGCATGCCTAGACTGTTAAGAAAGCTGATTTAACAGGGGTGCAGGCATCCAGCTGCACAAAACCTTCACTTGCATTCCAAACTAGGAGACTGAACTACAACTTGTACCAGGATCTTCCTGGACATCACTTGACAACACAGGTATAAATCAGAGGTAACCGGATATCTCTCCAGTGGCCCCTCTGAAGCCTCTTGAGCCAAAAGGTATGAAATGGACTCAAGCAAGAAGGAAGACCTATAATTCAAGATATGGCAACTAAGATGGACACAAGAACCCACCTATTAAAAGACACTAATTTTGCAACTGGAAGTACAATACAATACAATACAGTTTATTTTTGTATAGCCCAAAATTACACAGGAAGTGCCGCAATGGGCTTTAACAGGCCCTGCCTCTTGACAGCCCCCCAGCCTTGACTCTCTAAGAAGATAAGGAAAAACTCCCAAAAAAAACCTAGTAGGGAAAAATGGAAGAAACCTTGGGAAAGGCAGTTCAAAGAGAGACCCCTTTCCAGGTAGGTTGGGCGTACAGTGGGTGTCAAAAGAAGGGGGTCAATACAATACAATACACAGAACAGAACAAATCCTCAATAAAAAATAAAAAATAAAATTTTTTTTAGAAGTACAGAGCAGAATTTAACAGTAGATGATATCACATAATAAGATTTGGATAATTTTAGACTCCTGGAGACCTCATCCATCAAGCTGCCTCCCCCATTTGGCCATTCCACGGCTGAAACAGTGTTGGGCCAGCCAATCCGATGAAAAGACCCCTCTTTCTCACGATTCCTGCGATCCTCCATCAGGGATGACTTTACCTTAGGCAGGCAAAACAACTTGGCAGGTGGGCCGAGGCACCAAGTACCACATTTGAGTACCAAGAAGACCGAATAGGTGAGGGTTAGTATCCAATTCTAACTATCATGTTACTTATGTTTTAGTGCTAATGACTAAGAACAGAGATGCAGTATGTACAGTTAATCAGCAGCTCTAGTCAGGATATGCAAAACTGAAGTAGTGAGTCTTCAGCCAGGATTTAAAAGCTGAGAACGAAGGGGCATCTCTTATAGTAGCAGGCAGACCATTCCACAGTTTAGGGGCCCTGTAACTAAAAGCTCGATCTCCCATCGTTATTTTTTTTATTTTTTTTTAATATTTTTATTTTATTAATTTTCATTGTAATCATTCCAAACAAACAGATCAATTTATAACCCAACAAATTTGAAGACAAATCAAACCCTACCCCGTTTAAACCACAGTTTAGGGGCCCTGTAACTAAAAGCTCGACCTCCCACTGTTATTTTATTAATCCTTGGAACATTAAGCAGACCAGCATCTTGAGATCTTAATGTGCGCTCTGGTTTGTAAGTCATGATAAATTCAGACAAGTAAGCCGGACCTCAGCCATTTAATGCTTTATATGTTAAAAGAAGGATTTTGAAATCTGCCCTAAACTTAACCGGGAGCCAGTGTAAGGATTTAAGAACTGGAGTTATGTGTTCGTATTTGCTTGTTCTTGTAATAATTCTTGTATTAACTGGAGGCTGTATAAAGAACAGTTTGAACATCCAGTGAACACCGCATTGCAGTAGTCAATCCTACTAGAGATAAATGCATGAATTAATTTCTCAGAATCCTGTTTATTTAGAAAGCGCCTTAATTTCCTAACATTTTTAAGATGGAAGAAGCATGTTTTGGACAACTTTGTAAATTGCGCTTTAAATGACATGCTAGAGTCAAAGATAACTCCTAGATTGCAGGCTGATTCAGTAAAATTAATTGGGATTCCAACTGAGTTAAATGATGACAAAATATTGTTATGATCAGCGTCATTCCCTCCAACAATTAACATCTGTTTTATCTGTATTTAAAGACAAGTAGTTCTCATTCATCCACTCCTTTAATTCGCTAACACAACTAATTAAAGACAACATCGGAGAAACTTCATCTGATTTAAATGAAAGGTATAACTGGGTGTCATCTGCATACGAGTGAAAATTAACATTTTGTTTCCTAATGATAGATCCCAGTGGAAGCATGTAAAGTGAAAACAGTAAAGGTCCCAGTACTGAGCCCTGTGGGACACAATATTGAACTTCTGTGTATAATGATGGAGTACTGTCAGTACATTTCTGTACATATTGGAATCAATTTGATAAATAAGAACTAAATCAAGCGAGCATGGTGCCTGTAAGCCCAACATCATTTTCTAGCCTGTGTAGTAAAATAGAATGGTCAATGGTGTCAAATGCTGCACTTAAGTCCAACAACATAATTACAGTGGAGTTTCCTTCATCAGAGGATATCAGAATGTCGTTTACAACCCGCATTAGTGCCGTTTCTGTACTATGACCAGTGTGAAAACCAGACTGGAATTTCTCAAATAAATTGTAATGCGTAAGGTGTGACTGAAGCTGATTGGCGATTACTTTTTCTAGTATTTTAGAGAGAAACAGTACATTTGAAATAGGCCTATAATTATTTAGTATGTGTGGGTCTAGGTCTGACTTTTTAAGTAATGGTTTAATGACTGACACTTTTAGTGTATCAGGAATTGTGCCATGCAATAATGAACTACTGATAATGTTTAGAATAGGCACTGCAAGAACATTCATTGCACTTTTTACTAGTTTTGTTGCCACTGGATCTAGGGAACAAGTAGTGGGCTTCATTTTAGAAATTAAAGTTAAGACTTCCTGCTCAGTTACAGGATTAAAATTACTAAAGTGCTGAATGCAATGTGAGACAGGGTCTGCTAAGCTAGTATTTGGTTTGTAGTGTGATACAGAGATCTGGGATCTTATATTTTTAATTTTCTCTTTGAAGAAGTTCATAAAGTCTGTACTGCTAATATCTGTTGGTATTTTGCACTGTTGATCTGAATTTCCATTTGTTAATTTAGCCACTGTTCTAAACAGTACCCGAGGATTTTTATTATTATTATCTATTAATGTAGAATAGTATTCTGAGTGAGCTTTAAAGAGGGTTTTTTATATTTATTAACACTCTCTGTCCATGCAATTTGAAAGACATGTAGCTTTGTTGTTCTCCATCTGCGCTCCAGTTTTCGACATTCTAATTTAAGAGCTTGAGTGTTTTCATTAAACCAGGGAGAGTTTCTATGTGCTTTGATCACTTTTGTTTTAAGGGGAGCCACTGTGTCCAGAGCATCTGTCAAGGTCACATTATAATGTGATGTTAGCTGATCTAAATTGTTTTCTACATTTACATTTGATGTTAACTGATCTAAATGGTTTTCCACAATTACACTAGACTTACTCAAAGTATCTATAAATTTTGAAGCAGAATTACAATCTAGATGTCGCACTGTCTTTGTTTTAATCTGGGAGCGTGTTGACAAGGGCAGGACTAAATCAAATGTAATTAAGTAGTGATCGGAAATAACTTCATTTAATGGAGTGATATTTAAGTTTTGAATTTCAACTTTGTAAGTTATAATTAAATCTAATGTGTGGTTATGATTATGAGTTGGACCTTTGACAATCTGACAAAATTGTACTGAATTTAACAAATAAGTAAAACATTTGCTAAAAGTGTCAGTTTCCACATCAATGTGTACATTAAAATCCCCCATCAGTACTACGTGATCATAATTTACAGCCAAATCAGATAGAAGGTTGCTAAATTCAGTCATGAACAATGAATACGGCCCTGGTGGTCTGTAGACTAGCACTATAATTGTGTTGGAATCTGTTTTAATATTTAAAATGAATGCCTCAAAGGATGTAAAGTTGCCTACATTTTTAGAAGTTATTTGCATTTTGTTACAATGAATTATTCCAAGGCCGCCTCCTCGACCAAAATCTCTAGACTTATGAAGGAACGAGTAGCCATCTGGTGACGCCTCAGCTAGGGGGATAGTGTCACATTTACTAAGCCAGGTTTCAATGAGAAGACACAGATCAGATTTTGTACTTAATATAATATCATTTACCAAAACAGCTTTAGTGCCAAGAGAGCGAATGTTCAATAAGCAGCATTTAAAACTGCATGGTTCTTTCTGAACTGCTGATATATTTTTTGTTTTAATTTGAAGTAAATTTCTATTACAGATGCCCCTGGTGGAAGGTCTGGTTTTATCCCTTGGTCTAATTATATACCTTATTTTTTGGTTATCAATTAATTTAAGGTTTGTATCAAGAATAAATTTACTGGATGCCCCATGACAAGGATTATGGGTAACAGCTTCAGGAAAGTAACAGGTGGGATAAACAACAGCCTGTGATTTAAGATCACATGACTGCGGCCTGGATGGTGCTCTAATCAGTCAACCAGGCAGTTTTGCTGCCATATTTTGGGATAATACATAAGATCCCCTCCAGTTAGGATGAAGACAATCTCTTCTGAAAAATCCAGGCCTTTCCCAAAAATCATCCCAATTGTTCACAAACGCTATGCTTTTGTTTGCACACCAGGTTTCTAGCCAGCAGTGAAGGGAATGCAATCTGCTATAAATCATATCCCCTCTATGTAATCTTGGTAAGGGGCCAGATACAACTAATTTCCGATATTTTCTTTTGGCTTTGATGCATAGAGAGATGAAGTTCCTCTTTAATACCTCAGATTGCTGTGAATAAATATCATTAGTGCCGACATACAGCAATAAGGTAGATACTTCATCGTCGGCGACACGGTCCAATGCGGCCTCTATGCCAGAAATCTTGGCCCCTGCGACGCACTTAACATTAACTGCTGGTTTAACACAGTTTGGAATTCTAACATTCCGCGCTATGGAATCGCCAATTATGACTTTAATCCAATCAGGAGAAGATTGAACCTTCATTTAAATCTCTCTGCAACATCTTGAAGAAGTTCTATATCACTGGGATATTCGCTACACACTTGTTAAACTCCCTGGGACTCTCTTCGGACACCCTCTCTGAGATTCTCTCAGGGATGGGGAAATGCGCAAAATGACCCCTTGAAACGTAAAAAGTTATGAGCTGCTTTACTGGAAAGTTGAACCCAACAAACTCTTCCATTTGTGAACCTGTGAGCCGAGATCCAGTTTGCCAAGCTAAACAGTAAGTCATTCTGAAGGCTGAGAAGAGAAGAAGGGAACTTCAGCATCTACACTCTTATGCCAAAAAGAGTAATTCCCCCCCCCCCACCCCTGAAAGATGCAGATGGCACAGCAAAGGGCCTAGCAGCAGAAAGCAAGCTGAGAAAGCAGCAACACAGCAATGACAAGGATAATGCAGCAAAGAAACAAGTGCACTCCAAAGCTTGAAGAAACTTCCACTTGAACACGTAGAAACATAAGAGCAACAACTCCACACAACATCGGACATCATATCTGTGCCAATATAAAGTAGAACTCTAAATACTATTAAAGAGTCAGCCTATATGTTTGTCTGTCTAGTGTGTCTGCATTAAGTCTTACATGTCTGTACAGGCAGTCCCCGGGTTACGTACGAGATAGGGACTGTAGGTTTGTACTTAAGTTGAATTTGTATGTAAGTCAGAACAGTTACATTATTTTAATAAATGCTATTGTTGACCGACTGTAACCAAGTGTTCTGCCAATGAATGATGGAGTTTCACTTCTCTCTGACCTTTATATTATTTCTACTTTATTTTCAATGGTGATGGTTTTTCTCTTCTTTACTGTATCACCAGCACTTGCATCATTTGTGTTTCAGAGACATTCTTGAAGGGTGAAGACAAAAAGTTAAGATGAGCTCTTCTGCACAGCACTGTACACGTTATCACAGAAGGAAGGCACCCGTCAACACATCTGATGTACTGACAAGACACAACTTCCTGCTATGTGCATAACAGTAAAAGCAGGCTTGTTATTGAGAATGAATGGGGGCGGCGAGGGGCAGTTCATCACCAGCCCACCTCACAGTCACCTCCACTACAGTATGCTGCTTGCAGTGTCCGCCCACCGAGAACGAACACGGAGCAGGCAAAGGCGGGTAGTGAATCGCCCAACCCCAATTCAACAGGCAGCCATCCGAGGCACACTACAATGCTACCCCCGCCACCCCGTTCAGCCACAACCGGGTCACCGCTTGCAGCATTACCAGCCGTATGTGCTGGGCAGGCAGTGAAAAGCCCCCCTCCACTCCTTCCAGCATGCGTCCAGTCAGGAGCAGTAGCTGCAGTGGCGTTGTGGGCGGGCAGCAAACCATCGTCCTGCACACGAGCAATAGATATGGCCCCGGTGACTATGGACCACGGGTCACCGCTTGCCGCTGGGAGCCGCCCAACACTACACCGCGCAAGCAGAGAAATCACACCACCCCCTAATCCCCCCCCAGTCCCCCCACCGCGTTTGCAGCATCCCCAGACCGAAGACGACGGAGCGGCAGTTAATGTGGCACATGCGTCGCAGCTGTGTCCTCGTTCGTAAGTCGTAGGTCGGATGTTCGTAACCTGGGGACTACCTGTATATGCATATGCACTTATCATAGTTCTATAATCCTCATGTTCATCAATAAATTGCATTATTCTGTTTCTTAAAATGAATGTGATTCAGTTAAACTGATATAAGTCTAAAGGACAGAGACTCTCCTCCCACAACATAGAAACATAAGGTAAATAAAGTAGGAGCCTTGCCAAATTATTGGATTAATTACCTGTATTACCAAAAGCAAAACTGATAATTAATGAACCAAGTCAAAAAAATTATTTTTCAAATTCCACATTATTATGGCATCCTCCTAGGTGTCCGTCGTATTGATTATTAATTAATCAAAAATTCTTACATCAAATCTACACTTTCGTCAGTAAGCCTGATTCATATGTCAGAGCAGTTTTTCTGGCTTTTTCTTCAGCATTCAATACCATCTATCCTTACATACTGACTGGGATACTGAATAGTAAGAATGTTAATCCATTTATTTCATTATGGATTCAGGACTATCTTTTAAATCGTTCACAGACAATCAAAAGTCATTCACTCAAATACAGGAACTCCGCTAGGAGGTGTTTAATCACCATTACTATTTACACTACAGTGATGCCTCGCTATATCGCGCTTCGCCTTTCGCGGCTTCCCTCTATCGCGGATTTTATATGTAAGCATATTTAAATATATATCGCGGATTTTTTGCTGGTTCGCGGATTTCTGAGGACAATGGGTCTTTTAATTTCTGGTACATGCTTCCTCAGTTGGTTTGCCCAGTTGATTTCATACAAGGGACGCTATTGGCAAATGGCTGAGAAGCTACCCAACTTACTTTTCTTTCTCTCTCTTGCGCTGACTTTCTCTGATCCCGACATAGGGGGTGTGAGCAGGGGGGCTGTTCGCACACCTAGACGATACGGATGCTCGTCTAAAAATGCTGAAAGATTATCTTCACGTTGCTACCTTCTGTGTGCAGCTGCTTCGTGAAGCGACATGCTGCACGGTGCTTCGCATACTTAAAAGCTCAAAGGGCACGTATTGATTTTTGACTTTGTTTTTCTCTCTCTCTCTCCCTGCTCCTGACGGAGGGGGTGTGAGCTGCCGCCTTCAACAGCTTTGTGCCGCAGTGCTTCGCATACTTAAAAGCCAAACAGCCCTATTGATTTGTTTGCTTTCCTCTCTGTTTCCTTTGAAGAGGAAGATATGTTTGCATTCTTTTAATTGTGAGACAGAACTGTCATCTCTGTCTTGTCATGGGGCACAGTTGTCTCTTTTTCAAAAGTTTAAAATGTTTGTTTGCAGTGTTTGAATAACGTTCCTGTCTCTCTACAACCTCCTGTGTTTCTGCGCAAATCTGTGACCCAAGCATGACAATATAAAAATAACCATATAAACATATGGTTTCTACTTCGCGGATTTTCTTATTTCGCGGGTGGCTCTGGAACGCAACCCCCGCGATGGAGGAGGGATCACTGTATATAGAAGTGACCCGAAACTGAAGAATAAGCAGTGTTCCATTGTCAAATATGCCGATGACACCACACTGACAGGACACATATCTGTGGTAGATGAAAGTCATTATTTAAATCAAGTGGACTGTTTGGTATACTGATGTAATGGGAACCATCTTACTCATTTGACTTTAAGGGACAAAAATCTGCGCATGTTCACCCATCACTGTTCTGCGGGAGGAGGTGAAAAAGGCTTACAGAATACAGTAATCCCTCGCTATATCGCGCTTCGCCTTTCGCGGCTTCACTCCATCGCGGATTTTATATGTAAGCATATTTAAATATATATCGCGGATTTTTCGCTGCTTCACGGGTTTCTGCGGACAATGGGTCTTTTAATTTCTGGTACATGCTTCCTCAGTTGGTTTGCCCAGTTGATTTCATACAAGGGACGCTATTGGCAGATGGCTGAGAAGCTACCCAGCTTACTTTTCTCTTTCTTTTGCGCCGACTTTCTCTGATCCTGATGTAGGGGGATTGAGCAGGGGGGCTGTTCGCACACCTAGACGATACGGACGCTCGTCTAAAAATGCTGAAAGATTATCTTCACGTTGTGATCTTTTGTGCAGCTGCTTCCTGAAACGACATGCTGCACGGAGCTTCGCATACTTAAAAGCTCGAAGGGCACGTATTGATTTTTGATTGAAAAACAAACTCTGTCTCACTTTGTCTGCTCCTGACGGAGGGGGTGTGAGCTGCCGCCTTCTTAAAAGAAAAACAGCCCTATTGATCTGTTTGCTTTTCTCTCTATCTCTGTGACAGTCACTGCTCCTGACAAGCACTCCTTTGAAGAGGAAGATATGTTTGCATTCTTTTAATTGTGAGACGGAACTGTCATCTCTGTCTTGTCATGGAGCACAGTTTAAACTTTTGAAAAAGAGACAAATGTTTGTTTGCAGTGTTTGAATAACATTCCTGTCTCTCTACAACCTCCTGTGTTTCTGCGCAAATCTGTGACCCAAGCATGACAATATAAAAATAACCATATAAACATATGGTTTCTACTTCGCGGATTTTCTTATTTCGCGGGTGGCTCTGGAACGCAACCCCCGCGATGGAGGAGGGATTACTGTATAAATAGGAACTCAACTAGGTGATAATCTTAATTAGAATACAAATACAATATAAATACAATATAAATGCAATCAGCACTTATTTCCCTTCCATAAACTCAGACTTTTTAAAGCAGACAAGACCTCATGTTGTCCTTTAATCGTAGTGCCAGTCAAACACGTGATCTAACTCCAACCCTTTGACATTTACTTCTGTAGCAATTACATTCTCTCTTTTGGAGGCCACTTTAATTAGACTTTGAGTTTGTTGCAAAAATAAATCCACATTCTTTAGGCCATTGAGCCTAATACTGCTTTTCTGTGTCAGATCATTTTATTCTCTGAATAGATTAGCCTAATAAACAATGCATAAATAGAGTAATGCGGCTATGGATTATATTTCAGCACAGGGTTGCAAGAATAACAGAAAATATTTAAAAATCCTGCATAGTTTAATTTAATAAAGATTTGTTGCTCTTTGGTGACAAAATAGGCTTTTGTTACTGCCATTTTATCCCACTGTTAAACGATTTCAGAAATGCTTTGATGCATACCTTGATGATCTGACCAATCAGCTGCAATGATATGAACTTAAAGCACCATACATTTGAATGCAGGAGTTAGTAGTGATTTGCCTCCATCCTGTGAAAGTAATGGGCAGGGCTAAAGTTATATGTCCAACATCCATCCATTTTCAAACTAGTCTATACATTTTAAGGTCTAAGTTAGAAGGTGCTTATCTAGGCTCCACTGGGAATGAGGACGTAAAAGCAGCAATAAGTTTTATAACATGTGGCTACTGTATCTCTGTACCTGTGGCTAAAAGCTCATTCCAAACTAGAAATTTAATTTACATGTTAAAACCTCCACATTGGCCAGGCACATGTGTGGCCCAGCTCATATTTGAAATATGAGGAAAATCTAGTGTTATGATCTGCAATGCGTTACACAAAGCAAATGATTTCAAAGACACACAGGTCTCTGGAGGAGAGAAGGAGGCGGCCTGAAGAAAAGGCATTGTGTTGGCCAGAACTTTGGGGTACTGGGGTTGTGAGCAGTATTGTAAATATGGAAGACCACAATAAACGTGTGTGGGGTAATTTAAACGTGTCTGCCTGTCTGTGTCCGGGTCAAGTTCCACAATATTCACTTTTGAAGTTTTTCATGGAATGACATGGACCTATTAAATCAGATTTAATTAGCTCTTATGTGCCAAGCACAACTCTTCACTCTGCTTATACCCATCTATTATCCATCCCAACTTACAGGTATAAAGCTCTCAGAGCCTTTAATTATTTGATTATATTCAAAACTCTTAAAATTTTTTACCCTCTTTCCATTAGACAAGTTCAATCATTTTACTTTTTGAATCTAAATTAAATATTCACATTTTGATCAATAAGTTTTTTTTTGTTTCTCCCAGAATGATTTATGGGCTATTTATTACTATTATTATTACTAGGGAGCTTCGCCCCCAGCTCGCTTCGCTCGCCAACCCCCATCTTTGGTTTTCCGGATACACACTTTTAAGATTTTTTTTTCTTTGAATTGTTGCTATTTCATTAGTTTCACTTTTATTTCAGAACTTATGTAAAAACAATATTTGGAATCTTTTGAGTCCCAATATGCTGAATCTTTTAAATGAGGTCAGTGAGACATGTGTTTAATGACTTTGTACCATAATTCAGGATCGATTTCTCTGTTTGGAATTTCAGCGCAGACAAAACGATCTACATCATCAGCAGTTAATATTTTTTTTTGCAAAGTAACCAATAAATGCGTAAGAGGTAAACCCCGTTTTTGAAATTCTCTGACTTAAACTTCAAAGCCTTACAATATTTACATACTTCTAACATATCACCTATGTCCATATATTCAATCTCTATTCTCCTTTTCGTTATTTCTCTGAGTAATAATTTCTCTTTTTTTGCGATAATTCAATGTTTACTGTCTTTGTTTTGACACTGTCGTTTATTTCTGCTTTCATATTCTGTATCTTGCTCAGCATGTGTATCGCGCCTACATTTTTTTTTTACTCTTTTGAATTCCAGTTTTCATTATCTCTAACCTGCTCTGCATGTGTTTGGCCCCCTTGTTTTTTAACCTCATTATGACATTTTACTTTGTTTTCTACTCTTTTTTTTTTCTGACCTCGCTTTGTCCTGCTTTTTTTTCCCAATGACACCTGGTCCGTGGTGATTATTTTCCCTTTTTCGAGTAACAATTTCTGTTTGCGTTACTGCGATCTTTACTTTTTTTTTTTTTTTAAACTTTCTAATTTTCCTACTTTTATATTCTTTAACTTTCTCCACATGTGTATCGCACCAATTTTTTTTTTTTTTTTGAGCCTTTCAAATTCCACTGCTTTCATAATCTCTAACCTGCTCTGCATGTGTATAGCGTGAACGTCTTTATGAAGTTCTACTGTCTCTTTAACTCTGTTTTTTACTTCTCAGCTCAATTGGACATGCTTTTTTCAATTCCACTTGTTCTGGGCTGATAATTACTTTCCTTATTTTCTGAATTTGCATCTAGATTATTCTTTTTCTCTCCAATGCTTTTGAGTCTCTTTTCTCTGAGCTGCTTTCTTCTTCGCTTAGTCATTCACATTTCATTTATAACATATTGTCCTTATACGCTTTATATGCGCTGAGACCCTGTATCTGTGTGTGCTCAGATCCTTTAGACGACTGAATGTTTTGCTGCCCGTTGTCTTATTTGGTATTGGTTGTAAGTAGGGTGTGTCTTGCAAGAATCTCATGTTGTATATCATTGCGAGATGGTTCAATTCAATCTCTTGGCACAAAGTCTCATGTTTAAGGTCCCCGCGAGATGCTCCGTGGTCGTTTTCTTTTGTCTCGCAGGTCTTTTAAGTGTCTTCCGTGATCTTAACATGAAAATCACGTCTCGTCTCCCGTCTTTCCCTCCCAGGATTTTTTATTATAATAGAGAGATTTATTTTTGTTTATGACACCTCATATTGAAATTGTTTATGACCATCTCGGCATTTTTTGCCTTTTTTTAAATTGTAGTTTTTTTTTTTTTTATAAAGTGACTAGAATACTTGTGTGTAAAAGGTAATTTGAATAAAATCCTTTTAGACATTGTCCTTGTCCTTTGTATGTGAAATGTATGGTTGGCACTGCCATCTACTACTGCAGCTGTAGGAACCACCTTCAATGTGAAATAAGGCAGCGGCACCTTTGTTCAGTTTTCCCACTCATATAGTTCAGCTCATTTTTTTATTTCTGAATTTGTAATTGCTCTTGATTTGATTCTCTGGCTTTTACTAGTTATTTTCACTTTGCTTACATACTTCCTTTAGGTCAAGTTTTTGTATGAAACCCTATTTGGTTTCTTGTTTAGTTTTTGGATTTTTTTTTTTTTTTTTTAATACACTTTATAAATATTAAGAATAATTATTTGGTCACTAAAAGCAAGGGGTTTAATGGTTCCTCTCTCCCTGTTTAGAACTTTTTTGTTTGGCTTGAGAGCAGAAGCAATTTTTTTTTTTTTTAATTGCAGCGTAGTTTTAAAAAATGCAATTTTTATTTGAGTTTCACAAAACTGCAACTCATTACAGTTAAGATGAGTTGAACTTGATGTACACGGATGTAACTAATAACAAATTATGATCACATACATGAAAAAGACAAGCACAACAGAATCTTGAAATAAAAATAATCTTCACCTGACAAGCTTGGTTTCGTGAATGCTGCCTTAAAGTTGGGAGTACAGTAATCCCTCGCTACTTTGCGGTTCACTTTTCGTGGATTCACGACTTCGCGGATTTTATATGTAAGCATATCTAAATATATAACGCGGATTTTTTGCTGCTTCGCGGGTTTCTGCGGACAGTGCGTCTTTTTACTTCTGGTACTTGCTATCTCAGTTGGTTTGCCCAGTTGATTTCATACAAGAGATGCTATTGGCGGATGGCTGAGAAGCTACCCAATCAGAGCACGCAGTTAAGTTCCTGTGTGCTGCTGATTGGCTCAGCAACGGAGTGTTGCATTAACCAGGAAGTCTCATCTCACTCATTCAGCATTAACGTGCTACTGATTCAGGGGCTGTGTCCAAGCGCCAGCAGAAGATGCAAATGATTGCAGAAAAGGTAAACGTTTTGGATATGTTGAAGGAAGGGAACAGCTACACCATTACAGCATCAATGAGTCCACGATTCTTTTTATTTAAAAAGGAGGAAAAGCATATAAGATCTACGGCCGCAGTGTCCTTTAACCAGGGCGCAAAACGAGTTGCAAGTGGACGTGATAAGGCAGTAGTCTGAATGGAATCTGCTTTAGGAATCTTTGCAACAAGGTCGACGACGTCATGACCGCCTACAAGCTGCTACATGTACTTCGCTATACAGTAAGTGTAAACTTATCTACCGATTTCATATTGCTTAGCAGTTGTCCGTTATTAATAGAGCAAATGGTGGGTTGTAAACAATACAGGGAGGGTTTAAAAACGTCCAAATACACGTTAAATAATTAAATAAATATGGTGTCCCTACTTCACGGAAATTCAGTTATCGCAGTCGGCCTTGGAACCTATCTCCCGCGATAAGTGAGGGATTACTGTAATGCAAAAAAAAAAAAAAGAGATTTGAAAAATTAAAGCATCATTGTTTTCTGACAATTGAAATATAAATTTGACATTCATTAAATATGTGTTATTAAGCAGCTAATGCCTTCTCCATGTACTAATGGAAACAGAAATCCCTGAAATCACTGATAATTTCAGCATGCAGACAAAACGGATTTAAAAAGTGCATTGTTACAAAAGCAGTGTGCTGTGACCCTAACCAGGAGTTTTAAATGATAACATGAGATCATTCATGTGGCACTAGGGCTGCAAAATTAATCGTACATTAATCAAGATTACAATTACGGCAGCTGCAATCACACAAAATGACAAATATTGTATTCCATTTACTACTTTCATTAACAAGTATTGCCCAGTTACAGACTGATTTAAGCAACAAATGAGTGTTGTAATCAAGCACAGATACATTCACTAAGCATGGGAGCACTAGTAAATCAGAGGCACTCATATCATATGAAGAATTACCAGTGACCATGCTAAAAAAATTTTTTAGAAGTCTGATCCTTAACATCATCATTTGAAAAATGTGCACTGATTTCTGATGTTTGCAGCAGCCTCCAATAAGAATGAAAAGTAATGCTGAACCTAGGTCACTTAACATTTTTTTTTAGATGTTTTAGTACCAAAATGGAGAGAACTGTCCATAATTTGAAATTATTTTCTTTGCAAGGATGTTAATTAAAAAGGCACGGTGTGCGAACTGTTGCAGCACTACAAGCAAACATTTATACAACAATCTAAAATCCACTCACTTAGTTCATTATGGGAAAAGTGCATTAAAGATAGGCTTGCTGCACCACATCCCAGTAATATTAAGTGCACAACACAGATAATCATTACCTGTTTAACTGTGTCAAGCAAGCTATCGAAAGCAAATTCAAATAAAAGAAGCCATCATGTTTTATTTGTCCAAAGGCAAAGCTCAAATTAAAACTCTGCTCGTAGATGGACTGCTTTTACTTTATTTCAAACTGAAATAGATCCCAAGCAAGTGTGGATAAACGCAACACGTGTGATTAAGTAGAGCTATGAAAGCATGTCTGAGCTTAACAGTTCATTATGTTGCTATTTATACTGAAAAGCAGACACTTACAATACTGCATCTTTATATGTCGTGTGCCTTTTATTACAATAGTTTCCTTAAAAACAGTGATGCAGCTACTGATGGACTGAGTCTAAACTGGACAACAAAGCTGTGGGAGCAGCATGGAACGGAAAGTTACCATCACAGTATTTCTCGAGCTTGCTGTATAGTAATGCTATTAATGTTGTTTACACACCTGTATAATGGAACTTTCAGGCTGTGGTTAAATAATGTCTTAATATTGCATTACTACAATTTAAGATTTTATTATGTATTTTGATTTTTATATACACAGTCAACTTTTGTATTCTAAATAAAGCAGAACCCCAATTTAACATACTCATTTTTTCCCCCATATTTTACATGTTTGAATGTTGAGTGCTGGTGTGATAGTTTTTTTTTAAAGAAGTAACAATTATTTTGAAAACTAAAAAGAAGGAATGTTTGTGCTATACTTAATTTTTACCGCATCTTTATAATAAAAATAAAAAAAGAATATTAAACACTACATTTTAAAAAACTTACTATTACACTGTTGAACAATTTCACATTAGCACTTTTTAAGTGGTTCACTGCAAAATGAACGTTCTAGTCAGCAGCAATAATTGTTAATAATTACTTTTGTCATAATCTTGCACCTCTATGTTGTACTGCTATGTGTTTATTTTAAGGAGTACTTATTTTTCAGGTACTAAATGTAAAATGTCAGTGAATAACTTTAGTATGTGCACATGGTCAGATAAAACCTATGTTAGAATCCTCCCAACCTGTAGACGTTGATGAGCCAATCAGCTCTTCAACTTTTATTTAGTTAGAATATCAATGTTACCTCTTAAGCAAGCTATACATTATATTAACAATAAACTAGTAGTACACTTAAGTAGTACTGTCATATTTGCATACTTTCCAAAGTTAGCTCAAGTTCATCACAGCTCCTATAAGGAAAATCCAATTAAATAATGGGCAGCAAACCCTAACTGGTCATAACTCAGTTTTATATAATATGGATAAATACTGTATAAATGTTGTATATAAAAATCAGAAAAGGGTTAATTTTGTGCTTAGTTTGTGTTGCTCTCTTTAGCCGTGTAGCAAATAAGCTTATATATGTAACTACATAGAATAAGTACAAACTTTAAGTATGATCTCTCCTATTTTTGTTTATTCATTTATCTGTATAACCCTCATTTTATCTATAATTATTTGTATAGAAAATACTGGAAGGAAAAATATTTAAACTGACTGACTTTTAATAGTTATTTTGGGAGTATATGGCAAAGTTCACAAATTGTCATTTCTTTTGTGATTGAGGGTCAGTCTGATCAGTTAGCTCCAGTGGAACTGTTACAACAGCCAACATCCACCTGCAGTACCACAGCCAGACTTTGATGTTCAGTGCTCATCTACCAATGACTGTTTCATTACAAACTGTTGTAATGTTGGTGTGATGAATCGGTTTTTAATACCGTGTCCTATACAGACCCTAAAAAGCAAGGAGGCTTTGCATTCATTCTCTGATTACATTGAACACATCTATGGATGTGCTTTGAAACATCCATCAATTTTCTAACTGGTTTATATAGTTTGCAGTTTCAAGGGAAATGTAGCATACATCATGCACTGTTATGCATGTAATAATATGCGCTCTGGCAGTGTGAACAACTGTACCAAGTAAACGTCAAGGCAACTTTCAGACAAAGTGGCTATGTGCTTTACCTATACGGAGGATGAAAGGAGCTGCTCCATTTGTTAATACTACAATAAAATGTATTTAGTGCCAGTTACCAGGACAGGCAAAACAGACTTCATTACTAAACACAGATATGCAAATCCTAAATTTATGTAATTCGTTTTGTTTTTGAATCCACACTAATGTCCATTCATATAATCCTCAAAATATGACAAGCATATTGAAAGCACACGTCATATATTTAAAAGTTACGTTGGTTGAGTGTGATACAGTCTACCAGTTGAACTGCAGGTCCAGTTAATATTTTACTTCTAAACTAGAACACAAGCTGAGCACAACAAAGAATGTTTTAAAGGAGTTCTGAAATAATGGACTGTGTAAAGCTGACAAGATTGATTTCATGCAGGAAACTAAACTTTGGGCAAATGTAAAAAAATACATAAATAATAAAAGGAGGAACAGATTTGGAAAATTAAAATTTCCAGGATATTGTGACATATGAAAATTGAATCAATTTGACTCATTTAAAAACATACTAAACAGCAATAATCAGCTAATGATGAAATCTTAGAATTGCAAATGTTATAAACTGAACAGAGCGATTCTCTGACAAACCAGATACTAAACGCATGTTGTTGCAAAAATAGATTTAAAATTTGTTTAAATTACAAAATTCTGAATTATCTTGGGATTCATTAATTCAACAGTACAGATATAATAATGTTTATTTTTATATTTAATAAATAGTGATTTTTCCATTACTGGAGAGAAAATGTTAGCGAATACATCTGGAATGTGCATACTGCAAGATAAATTAGGTAGTCCATGTTGATATCAACCTTTATAAACCCTATGTTGAAATAACATTTACCCCATTTTTTGTTACACTGGGAGTTCCCATGTCCATCAGACTTTAAAATTCAATCCTGGTATCATTACATCCCTAGAGCAAGGTAGATTTATTTTTTACTTATAACTTAGCCCTGTGTGACTGGGAGTGAAACAGTACACAAGTGTGCCCTAAAAAACACATGGTATGATATTCATGGCTGAATCTTGTCTTGCAGGCCTTCTCAGTATCCAGAGATATTGATACCACCACACAGTGTAGAATGTTTTACCAGCAACCAATTTACTGGTATTTTATTTTGTTCAGCAGTTAACTCAGAAACTTTCATCTTCCACTTTTTAAAAACAACCTTAAAAGTGAGAAATGGATTTCTGTACTGTCATCTACCATAATTTCAGTCTTTGAACAAAAAAAAAAGTGATTTAGCATGCATTATAGAACAAAATCATACTTCATTGTGTTTGATTGTGGCTTGGCTATAGTGAAAACTTTGCCTTTTCTTATCATGCATACAAAAAACATGCCACATAAAGCTGACGGTTGATTGGTACTGTAAGCTTGCAATGTATGATGTGCATGCAGGAGGACAACTGAGTTTAAAAAAATGCAAGGCACTGCTTTGATATATAATTTAATCAGTTTATTTTAAATTTAGTATCTTGTACACACAGTTCAATTACATTCTTATTTGCCTGGGAACAGTGCTTTCAGTGGAAACAAATAACTCTGTTTAGGTATCAGCAAGAGTAAAGGGAAGGTCTACAGGATGGTAGTGAGACTAGCTATGTTATGTTATATGGGTTGGAGACGGAGGCACTGACCAGAAAGCAGGAGATAGAGCTGGAGGTAGCAGAGTTAAAGATGTTAAGATTTGCATTGGGTGTGACAAGGATGGATAGGATTAGAAATGAGTACATTAGAGGTTCAGCTCAAGTTGGACGGCTGGGAGTGAAAGTTAGAGTGGCGAGATTGCGTTGGTTTGGACATGTGCAGAGGAGAGATGATGAGTATATTGGGAGAAGGATGTTAAGGATAGAGCTGCCAGGCAAGAGGAAAAGAGGAAGCCCTAAGAGGAGGTTTTTGGATGTGGTGAGAGGACATGCAGGTGGTGGGTGTAACAAAGCAGGATGCAGAGGACAAAAGGATATGGAAAAAGGTGATCCGCTGTGGTAACCCCTAACAGGAGAGGCCGAAAGAAGAAGTCTGTGTCTTGTTCCTCCTTGGAGGTTGGAGCATGTGTATATTAGTACAGTAAATGATACTGAAGGAAGGGTGGTGTCCACTTCAAACATCGAGCACCTCTGATACCGGCCCAATTCAAGCATTGTGGCAAGCATAGCCACATCACCACTTTCCATGTTTGGCACCAGAATCTTACTGCATAGGTTATGTAAACTGTAACACCTCAAGGATAGGATCCAGGAAAAGTGGGTTAGGAAAACGAATGTTGAATGAAAAATATTGCGTCACTGTCAAGTTGCATAAGCGTGTGGATCAGTCACCCACAGCATAACCTGACATTCCATCACACAAATGAGAGGGTTCAGGGAACCCATTAAAATGGGCATACCTGGCAAAGTCACAAAAGAACTCCAACTTGTGAGGCCACAGTGAACAACCATTTTAAGGACAGTGAGCTGCCTGAAACACCAATGAAAAAAGTAAGAAACTATGGGCGCTTGGAGTCTGCAAGCACCACAGTCGAATGGTGCTAAAAATATACCCTGCACTCTTCCCACTCAAATTTTATTTGTGAAGCACTGATCAGGCTGCCTTCCCTCAAGTACAGAGCACTCCTGCTAAACTAGCTAAGCCCTGGAATCACACGCACATCCTGTTGCAAATATGAATGCCTAACAGCTTTCTTCTAAAGCGTGCAAGACTTAAATAAAAAAAAAAATTAAAAAAAAGTGACAGTTTTGGCCCCTTGGTTTACAGACTATACTAGGCATTTCAAGGGCATTGTGCTATAGGACCCATATTACAACTCTTGTTCCTTCTTACAGCATTTTTTTATATATTGATTTGCCCATATCTTATTCCCTTAGTCCACTGGACAGAGATGTTGTTTTTTTTTGTTGTTTTGTTATCATCATCTGGGGCCTCATGTATAAACGGTGCGTACGCACAGAAATGTTGCGTACGAACCTTTCCACGCTCAAATCGCGATGTATAAAACCTAAACTTGGCGTAAAGCCACGCACATTTCCACGGTAACTCATACCTTGGCGTACGCAATTTCTCCGCTCGGTTTTGCAGACTGGCGGCACCCAGCGTCAAAGCAGTGCTACTGTTCCTGTGTGATCACCCTTTCTTAGATCCACATCCACGGCGGCGGCTTTATCAAATACACTGAAATTAACCGCATATCGTTCATAAATTTAATGCATCTGATTGTAATTAACCTGTAACAATATAATGGTCCACAGAATGGTCAAACTACTGTTTGCTCATCCTTTCTTTCTTAGCTCCACATTCCTGACAATATAATGGGCCAGGGAATAGCCATAGTATTCCAAATACCATAACTGCTTTAGCGTTGTTACGCTCACTGCATCTTGTTCTTCTTTTTGCTGTTCCCGTTAAGGGTTACCACTGCGGATCATCTTTTTCCATATTACTCTCACTGCACCACTCGGAGTATTTATATCACTATATCGGAGTGTGAATCACAGCAGCAGATGATCGGAAAGAGAATTATCGGTATACAGTTTCAAGTAGGCTACACACTACCTCAACCACGGCAAAAAGCGTCAAAGCCTTTTCTGTATGGACCTCGCGTTTCAGAAACAGTTTCATCCCAATAACTATAAACGCACTCAATCAGTCCATCAAGTGCTCCTTGTAGAGCTGTTTGTACTTATAAGTACAATCACCTCACTGTAAACTTATACTACAGTTATAATATTGCACAACCTGCACTACTTTATAAAGCGCGTATGATGACAATATCATTTTTAAGATGAAATGCAGCAAAATATGTTGCTTATAGTATACAGATAAAACTTTAACTTCATTTAAATAATCTGTATTGTTAATAATTAAACATGTGAGGACACGGTGCCGCAGCGTATAGCTACTTCAAGGATAGCTCCTGCCTTGCGCTGTATTCTTGCTGGTGCTGACGCGACACTGGAAGGATAGACGAATAGAATAATTAAACATGTACTACGAAGATATTTCAATGTTCCTTAAAAGTTTTGAAGAATCGGCGTTCTAAGCTTACAAATGGCTTAACGTCTATTACAGAGCTGATTGTGTGGCGATTGGAGAAAGAAAAGTATGGACAGGAATTGGAGGTTAGTACGTTTGAAAGAGACAGTACTTCTGTAATAAATTATTTCATTGAAGGTCGCACATGGCGCAGCAAGCCTCTTGCGTGAGATATGAACAATCACTGCGCCACCGTGTTCCCATGTTTAATAACATGCTTTCATTCCTATCATCATGAAAATGATATCACGTATACATCTCAGTATTTTAATTATTCAGAGAGCTGTAATATCTCGAATGTAATGCATTCTGTGTCCTGTCGGAGAAAGAGAAAGAACGGAAGCACGTAGTGATTCACACACATAGAGCACATAGAAGATCAAACACAGAACAAAGCATTTAACATGCTACTTGAGAAACTAGTAAAATAAACGATTTTAAGATGAAGTTTATGATGTTCTACTTTAATGGCAAAATAAACTATGTGATTAAAGTGGAAATTTCGAGATTAAAGTTGACATTTCGTGCTTTTTTCCCCACTGTGTGCCTATGTTTTTTGTTTGTACCCTAATAAGCTTTCATATGACACTCAGACGGTGGGCTACGACTTGCCTTTTCACGGCGACTTTGATATGTGATTTCTTTTTTATTTCGGGCACTGTGCGACTTTGTCAATTTGATCTTTCGAGTTTTTCCGACACTCTGTCACTCGATCAACTTTCTTTTGTTGATTATACCACTGTTTAAACCAACAAATAGTACGTTTTTCCTTTGCCTCCACTTGGTATTCGCTGAAATTCTTATATTTTCCCCTGTGCTTTTCCCATTGTCTTTTCACAGAAGGCTATTTATATTGATTTGCATATTCAAGGAGGCGTAATTCTGGGAGGAGTTGGGGCGGAACAGAAGGCGCGTGCACGTGCGTTACTTTTCACGCTGATCGGGATTTATGTAGTGGAAGAACGTGAAATTTTGCGTGCGCACAGATTCCTGCATCTGGATTTTTCTGTGCGTACGCACAATTCCGCTTTTGTGCTTACGCCATGTTATAGTGTGAGTTCTACGCACGGCGTTATACATGAGGCCCCAGCTCTTGATTTCTCCTTCACCCCTTCTTCCCTATATTTTAATTTTGCTGGATACACCCCATGTTCGTACTGTTGGGGGAAAATGCATTTGATATAATTGCTGCCATTTATCTGTTGTTTACTAAGTGAACATCTCCTCATCTACTGTAGATGACATGCACTGCTGTATGTCCACCTTCTAGAACCTTATCCATTCAAAGTTCTCAGCTGGTCAAATTAACTAAGCCACATCTAAATCCATTGACACCAAGGGTAAAGTTACCAGTATGAGGGTGCATGATTGATGATATCCTGTGGTCTATACACTGTATATACAGTGACACTTTGCCCTACACGGACGATAGTAGGAGACTTTAAGTCCCTTAAACCCTTTAGGTTTTACTTTATTTCATTAATGCTTTTAATATTACTATATGCTTCTTCTTATAATTTGTATTGTTTTTCCAATTTTTTTCCTTCTTAATAAAAATGATCGTAAAATGCAGAGCTTTGTTTCACTATACAATGTACACATGATTTCAGGCTTTTTTCTTTAAAAACATTCCAAAGCTGCACCCATGCATGCATGTGGAAGAGCACAAGCACAGGAAAAAAATCTTCTAAACTTTGTAAAACGTAAGATGTTACAACTCACAACTGAGCTCTAGACCTTTCCTGAACCATGATTTTCCACTTGCTAAAAAACTGCAAGCTGGCTTTGCCAAAAGGACATTTCCATAGTACAGTCAATAGAATAATTTGTTTCTAGAAAATACCTTTCTGCAAAAAATATTATCTAAGTCTAAACAAAATTGAGTGAGACACTTACATCTTTTGATTCCAAAAGCTCTCTACATTTCTCATTGCGGTTTCCACCAGCTAAAACATCAGGATGTACACAAGTATGATCACGACTTGACAAAATACTCATCCGAACAGAGGAATATGTGGTTCTGCGAAGCTCCCGTGTGATCTGAGCAATTTGCTTGTGTGTCCGTGTTCCAAAGAAGATCTTAGGAACTTGTGGCCTTTTTCCTTCATAACTATCTTCATCTTTCTCCTTTATCTTTTCAAAATTGCACTGACAGCAGCTGCAAGGGCTTGAGAGCTAACAAACAAGACAGAAAACACAAACTTAAATAAAATATAAAAATAAGGGAAAAGCTAAAAACAAATTCTGTCACTCATGTAATAAATAAATATGAATACAACTTTTCAAAGGGACAACAAAAAATGATTTATTCTTCCTCAATCACATATTAGGATAGTTAAATATTTAAAAACACTTACCAGCCCCTCAAATGTGAAAACAGAAGAATATAACAGTTGTTAGGATTGATTTTAAACATATGAGACTGGTTACAGTACTAAAAGGTAAAAAATGTATTTAAGCGTTTTGTTAATCTTGGAAATACAAGGAATATTCTCAATGATAAAAACAAACAATACTGCTCGTAAGATAATTTTGAAGTGTATAGAATAAATTGAAGAAAGTTTTTTCACAGAAACATTTACAAAGTTTCAGTGAAGCATGAAACGCAAATCCGCTTGTATTTTCCCTTTGAGTCAAAATGGTACCTGTGACATTTTACTGTTATTTACCATTTCTGAAAGGTGTTGAAATAAACTTAGAATGAACTAGTAGAATTAATGTATGAGTCAATTAATGATATCTATATACCCATCCGTATTTATGTGTATTAAAATAAGATCATTTTCAAGATTTTTCTTTCTCATTCAAAACACGATATGCTCACTACACCTTTTTTTACACTATAATCAGTAAGATTATCTCCCATAAACAAATGCTAAGTCATGGCGTGTGTTACACCACAATACTGGGGATCAAGCTGTCTCTTAGCCTCAGTTTCTGTGGAAAAGCAAGTTCAGATTACCTGCAGTCCTTCTCAACCTTGTCTGCCATTAAATATTACAATACACACTAGAATGGAGGTAAATGTGACCCCTTGCAGTGCTGTCACTCAGCAGGACAAAAGATTCACAGATGTGCCAAATAAACAGAGCTCTCTAAGCAGATAGCCTTACAGACATGCTGGAATTGTTACATTCCCCTCTCAAATTGCCACTAACAGCAGATTTGGTTTCCTAGCACTGCCACATTAAATAGCCAGTTCCAAATATCCTGCTTTATATATCAAATAATTACTTATTCATTGAAAAGGATAAAGGGAAGAGTTATGAATGGGAGTCCTTGTCAGTAGCAAGGCAGGAAACAGCTGACACAAGAGTATAGGTTACATGAGCCAAAATGCCTGACACAGTTACTGAGTCGGCTCACACAGTAGTAGTCAGTAGCCACCGCTGGAATGCAAATTACTTTTCGAGCACTTCTCTCCACTTTGCCCTCTTTCCTTCATTCAGCCTAGTGGCCTCTGAAGTGTAGGTGTTAGCTTTCAAAGAGCAAACGATGGTATTCATCTGGGATTAAAGCACTAAATTAGACAATGTAGAGAACTAGAAATAAATATAAGGACTCCAAATATGTCTCACGTGAGGTATTGTATTTATAAGAAAATGTATTGAAACAATAAAAGAATACAAAAAAACTGTTCATGGTTGTTAGTAATGCAGTAGTTATAACATCATTTCAAATAAAATTCTTAAAAAGTTTTCTTATGATAGTATGATTGTACACTTCCTTCTACGATAATTAATTCTTATAAGTACTATAAATGGGCAGCATGATAGGTAATGGATTCATTTCATTACTCAAGGAGTGTCTTGTCACTGTTTACCATTCATGAACAGTGTGAAATCTGTACATCATCTCCCCTTTCAGTGTAGGTTTTCTTTGGGTACCTCCCACATACCAAAGCATGTGCAGGTTAGCTTAAACTGACATACAAAATTGTCCGAAAATTAGTTACTGTTGATTTTTGTGCGAGTGTCTCCTTTGATTAGCTGGCCCAGTATTGCCAGGATAGGTTCTGACAATTAATTAACCGATTTGGAAAAAGAAAAAAAAAAGGTTTACAAAACACATGGAAAAACATCAAATTATTACTATAATTCATTTATGAAACCATTTACTAACATTTCTTGTTTTGCACTTTACATGCAGCATTTCATGACTGAAAAGTAATACTTTATTATTATTTTAAAACAACATATGAAAAGCATAGTATTTTAAATTGCACAGTTAAAGAATAGGGGAAGAGTTATCATGAGCAAAGTATTTACCAATGAATCTGTTTTCTCTGGTTTTTGCAGAAGACTCATAATATGTAGTTTTACTGAATCAGAGCATTGAACATTAACAGATTAATGGTTACCTTTGTCTTTACCATTTCCCAAGTTTTCACTTTCCAGAAACAGTTCAGTTTATTTAGATGGGATGTACAGTTAAAGTGCACAAGATAACGGATAATTTGTCATCAGCACGTGTCCACAGTATATATTACAAATGATATAATACACACACACACACATACTGTATATCATTTGTAATCATAATATATTGTCACAAACTCGAGACAGAGTCATATAAAGGTTTGGGGCAGCCACCTGTATAATTTGGCATCCTGGCTGCAAAGTTGCTTTCTCAAAATATACAGCACTGATGTGTATAACCGATGTGTATAATACAACCGAGTCCCAAACAAGACTGAGGGAATAGGGAAAAGGTGCAGGCTTTTAAAGGTGGAGACAGGAAGTGAGATCATAAGGATCGGACTTATGTCCTTCAGCCATTGGTTCGAGCCTGTGAGTCCTGTGCAGAGTAGAGGCAGAACCTCTACGTTTTTCCATGTTCATTCTAGGGTTCATCTGGAATGTTTTTGCTCCTACTCTGTTCATTGCTTGCATGCACTGGGTGTTGGGTGGGGTCATGGGGTCCAGCGGCTGTGGGACATCTGTGAAGAAAGATTCACTGATCTTGATTTTGCCAACAATACTGTGATGTTCGTAAAGTCAATGGAGACTATGATCGGGGTTCTTGATAGGCTGAACGAGGAGTCTGAGTGTCTGGGCTTGCAAGTATCCTGGATAAAATCCAAAATCCAGGGCTTTAATGACCTCTTGGGCACATCTGTCAGCAGTGCGTCTGTCTGTGGAGAGAGTGTCGACCTTGTCAAGAGGTTTACTTACCTCAGCAGCGACATTCATGTCCCTGGTGACTCTTCCTATGAAGTCAGTAGATGGATTGGGAGAGTATGGGGGGAATCATGAAGTCGCTGGAAAGGGGTGTGTGGCACTCTCGATATATTTGCAAAAGGATGAAGGTCTAAATCTTTAGAGTCCAGGTGCTTCCCGTTTTGCTATATGGTTGCGCGACATGGATGCTATCCAATAACCTGAAACGAAGACTGGACTCTGTTGGTACTATGTCTCTTTGGAGAATCCTTGGGTACCACTGGTTTGACTTTGTGTCAAATGAACGGAGTCCTGAATGAGGCACATTACCTGCATTGTGAGGGAGCATCAGTTACGACATTATGGCCATGTGTCGCAATTCCCCAAAGGTGATCCAAACGGCAGTATCCACATTGTTGAGGACACGAGTGGCTGGAACAGGATAAGGGGACACCCACATAACAACTGGCTGCAGCAGATAGATGGTCATTTCCAGAGGGTGGGACTGGACCGTGCGTTTGGCTGGGGGGGCTGCCAACCAGGATCCTGAGCTGTTTCGTCATGTGGTGGGTGCAGCAATCCGCTGTACCAGTGGATGCTCCCCAATCTAATCTGACCTGATATATATATTATATAAATAAATACCTGCGGTGGGTTGGCACCCTGCCTGGGATTGGTTCCTGCCTTGTGCCCTGTGTTGGCTGGGATTGGCTCCAGATAACCCCCGTGACCCTGTGTTCGGATTCAGCGGGTTGGAAAATGGATGGATGATAAATAAATACAAAGTTCGTTCACTCACTCACCAATAAAAATAATATTGCCAGTTTAGTTAAAAAGCTGAAATTTGACAGGATGGTACATCTAGGGCACTATGTATCCAGTTAAAAAAAAAGTCAAATTAATACTTCGTGGAAAAAATAAATAAACCCTACAATGAAAGAAAAATACCCCAAAATCTCCAAAATGCCTTGACAAATGTGTCTGAAATTTGGTGATGTTATAGAAAATTAGCCAGCACATTTTTTTTTTTAATCGGTATTTATTAATATTATGCTAACTTCCATGCTCTTCACTACACTGAGAATGGCTGATGGACCATGGGAATACCACCAATTGCCAATAGGGTGGACTAATGACTGAAGACAGGGATGTTTCCTGGACAGGAAAAGGAACACATGATTGCGTTTTGAATGGGAAAAGATAGTTTGGTGAAGCTCATGGAAAATGCAAAGCTCAATGGTTAGTAAACACTGTTTTTGGCTGTTAACTACAACACGTATGTTGCTTATCCGTTCTGCTCAGCCAGTAGCACCCCAATAACTACTTTTTTGTCTTAAAAGTAATGTATATGGACTTGTTTATGAACAGTGTGCAACAAGTGAACCTACACCTGTAATAATGTTACCCAGATTGCTTTATGGTTGATCCTGATTGACGAGCCAATGCAAACAGGTGGTGCAGTGGTAGTACTGCTGCCTTGCAGTAAGGAGACTGTGGAAGATTGTGGGTTCGCTTCCCGGTTCCTCCCTGTGTGGATAGCGCTTTGAGTACTGAGAAAAGCACTATATAAATGTAATGAATTATTATTTATTATTATTATTACTAAACGGCAAGAGATGTCAGGAAGAAGCTACCTTTCATGCTGTGTTTGTGAAGGCACCAGACATAAGCGTGCGAGTTTGAAAACTTTGGCAAAGGTGAGTACCTACTATGGAATCAGTTGAGAAGCAGAGCATTAAACAGCATTTCAATAGATAAAAAGGTGGGGCAGTTTGCACAATTAATCAGTAATACATTTGGTATTGGTTAAAAAATACATTTTAGCCAGAAAGGTATACAGATATACATTATACCATAATGGATTATGGCCATACTGCTCACTCCCAAAGTACTTAATACAGTGATACTCAACTAGGGGACCGCAAGATCACTGAAAATAATTATGATTTAGCAGTAAATCGCTAAATATCTAACTAAAGCAGGGATGTCAAATTAATATTTTTAAAGCGGACCACTTCATTAATATTTGAAACATGTAACATAAGGTGCAGAATGACAGTTTTCTCAAAAAAAAAACCTTTAAAGTTCATTTCAAATCAAAGCACCTTGCATACTTGGTCAACACAGCGCAGCACTGACAGAAATCTCAGGACTTGCCTGCTATGTGAATGTAGAGAAAAGCCAAGCAAAATGACACCTTTTATTGGCTAACTAAAAAGATTACAATATGCAAACTTTCGAGGCAACTCAGGCAAGGGGCCCGAGTTGCCTCAAAAGCTTGCATATTGTAATCTTTTTAGTTAGCCAATAAAAGGTGTCGAAGGGGCCTGAATTGCCTCAAAAGCTTGCATATTGTAATCTTTTTAGTTAGCCAATAAAAGGGGTCATTTTGCTTGGCTTTTCTCTACATTCATAATGGCTAACACAGTACAACACCCTAGTACTACAGCTATGTGAATAAAGACAAGCAGAAGCAGTATGCAGGGTGCATGAAGATAAGCATTAACCAATGAACAAGTGAAGTGAGACGGTCTCCAGAACAGAAAAGGAAAGGGAATCAGGTGTGGCAGGCATGTAAGCTGTGGAGTGGAAGGAGAAAAAGACAAAGAATCAAAAGAAAGTGGCATCTCCTTACCTTCTCTGTGAAGTATCACCACTACAGCAGCTATCTGTTTTATTCTGGTTGTCAGCTGTCTGAGATAGCATAGGTCCACATTTCCTTGAATATCAGCGTTCTACTGTATTTATATTTTTAATCAACTGTGCCTTAAATAGAAGTTTTCTTCAACATACTTCCATTACTTTATGCAAGTTATAAAAGTAAATATTAAAGTAAACTGGCCAATATACTTTCAAGCTGAAACAAAAATGTAGGTTGTATCTCCAATCTATACCACTGTTTTCAAAAGAGTGCACCACTAGAGAACCTGATACACTATTGGGAACAAGAACTTTCAATAAGATTTTCAGATTATAAATGAAAGTCAGCGCTACACAAAATGTGTTTTACAACAATGTGTAGAAAACATGGTTTAATCCATCTCAGAATTATACATTGCACAATTGTTAATCAACTCAGATCATTCAAGTGTTCCCTGGTTAAAACATAGTGTGAGTGATGTCGTTAAGACACTCAAATGTAATATGCAGATTACTCAGATTAATATTAAATACTCAGCAGTATTAATTGCATTAACATTACTTACTGCACTGAAGAATATATTGTGATAATTTACACCACGCAGTTGACAAACATCCTTACCCACACACATAGCACAATTGGAATAGAATGTCTTATTTTACTTAAAATTAAAAATAAAAAAAAAAAGTGCTTCTAACTACTGTGAGTGATATCTTCAAATTAAGTACTGTATTCCCTTTTCCTTCATTAGCTTATTGGTTTATTGGATGGGTGGAGAGACAGCATATCTTTGATCTCTTTTGAATAAGATTTAGTGTTGCTTACTGACATGTAATATACTAATTGCAATCCATTTATAATAATCAACAAAATATATTATGTACAAAAATGTCCTAAATAAACTTCAATAAAGTAAGAAGAAATGAATGATTAATTTCATTTATGTTTAAATTAGTATAATAAAAAATAAAGATGTTAATCCTAATAAATCAGCATTCAAAATATTTAAGAAAAAATAATTTGGATAAACGTATATAGAATAAACAGAACACACAATGATTAGACTTGCTGCTCTGCATACCTCTACTACTACTGTTTTATATATTCAGAAAGCATTCAGATCCCATCACATTTTGCACATTTAATTGTGTTGTAGATTTCATATTCAGTTGTTAAATTTGTCATTTTGCCCATCTGCCTGCACTTAATAAACTTTAATTACAAAGTGAAAATATATTTTCAGAAAGGTTTGCAATTTTATTAAAAATCTAAATCTAATTTATGTAAGTATTTAGACACCTTTCTGTGGCACTCTAAATTGTGGCCAGAAGCATCCTATTTGCTTTATTTATCCTTGTGATGTGTTTAGAACTTGATTGGAGTGAACCTGTTGGAAATTGAATTGAGTTTAGAAAGTCACACACCTGTGAATTTAAGATTCCACAATTCACACTGCATGGCAGGACAAAACCCAAGCCATAAAGCAAGTAAATCTAATTAAAATTAAACCTCCAATAAAAAAATGTGAAAAAAGTGACAGGCTGTGAATACTCTGGAAATCCACTGTATACACATATACATATATACATACACACGCAGACAGTACATATATGCACATATTACACACATATATACTAACTATTCTTACTTAGTATACATACAGCATATATATCGTAAATATATTCTCCTAGTCTTTCTAAATATCTATTCTAGGTTCACCTTCAGAAATTCTTAAAGTTGCACATACAATTGAGATAGATTTTAAAATTTACTAAAAAAACACATTATTTTACATACAGCCATACAAAGGTGATTGGCACATTCATTCTCATCCTGATGGTGGCATGCGGTTTGCATTAGCTTTCTGAGTACAACATCAGGTGGGCTTGATTGTTGGCTTGTCATTTCCCATAAAAAAAGCATTAAAAACAATTTCAAAACAGGCTACTTTTTGAACTATTATAGATCCTTTGATGAAATCATGACATAATAGGCAAACTGTTTAAAGAAATCTGGAAAAGCATTACAAACGGTTTCAGACATTATTTTTGGGAAACTCTTAATGATAAGATGAAATACCAAAAAATTGCACATATATAATTTATAAGCATTCTGATGTTGTTTTTGGTCACATCAGTGCTCAATTTGTTTACAAAAAATTTAAAATATGCCCCTTAGGAAACTAAAGATGGTATTAAAAATATCAAATAAAATATGCAAGCTTAGAAAGTAAATATTTCTGACACCCAATATACAAATCGATACCTTTTACAAACACATATAAAGTAGAAGACCTCCGATGTACTCCATGTGTACCCAGCAAAGGCACAAATTATGTGGCCACATATTTGTTCAATGTCAGATGCCCAAGAAACATGAGCTACACTCTGGAAAATGTATAATGCAGCTACTTATAGAGCACTGGAAAAAATAAATCTGGAGAGTTTGCCTACTGGACAAAGAGGACAGAAAGATACACTTATCTGTGTGCTCGAAAAGGCTTATTACCACCTGGACAAAGCTGGTTGCACTGTGAGGATTACTTTTTCATTTCTCCAGTGCCACCCAGCAAGCCCTGTTAAGGAATAAGCTTAAGCATATACATGTGGATGTGTATGAGCCCATGGTGTGCTGAATAATGGGTGATCTGTCCAGCAAATGGCAGTTTGTGAGGCTTAAGGACTGTGTCACGAGGCTTAAGGACTGTGTCACTGATGTGGATAACAGCAACACTGGAGAACCACAATGTATAGTATTTTTGCCTGTTCACTCTGTACACCTCAGACTGTTAATAGGACACTAGGTCATGTCACTTGCAGAAATTCTTAGATGATTCTGCACTAATGTGGTACTGACAAGAAGTGTGAGACAGTGTACAGGACCCAGAGAAAGAACTTTGTTTCTTGGTCAAAGGAATTGTTTGCAACTTAACATCAGTAAAATCAAGGAATTACAGTAGTTACTGATTTTCATTGCACCAAAAAGCCTCTATGTCCAGTCACTATTTGTGAAGTGGATGTGAAACGCTGCTACAAGTACTGGGGTTTTCACCTCATTTACAAGCTGAACTGCTCCAAGAACACAGAGGAACTATATAAGAAAGGAACAGAAGAATCTTTTTTTTGTAGGAGACTGAATTGAGATGCCTTACATGCTCTAAAACTCTGATATCCAGTGCTATTTTCAAGGCTGTAATATGCTGGACAGGTGCATCACTTCAAGAGAGGCCCATCTGATCAACAAGCTGATTAAAGCGGGTGTAGTTATAGGAGGCAATGGAGGTAACAACAGAGAAGAAAGTGAAGACAAAACTGATGGCTCTTTCATACCAACAAGCAATATGCCTTTATAAAGCCTCCCTTTAACTGTTCTCTTCTATTTACCTAAGACATTAGTTTTCTACTTTTTTTTCTCTAATTCATTGTGCATATTTGAGAGGAGTTGTTGTTTGCTATAACATTTCTTGAGTTTAAGTAAAAAGTTAAAATTTCTCCTTGGGAAATTAGTACTATCTATTTAGAAAAATGTAATCAACTTAATCTTCATTTTTTGTGTATCTTGACCTGGTCTGAATCAAATACAGTTATTAATTAGAATGTATAAGTAGGTCTTCTAAATCTGTTTGGGGCTTACATTTAATATATGCTATTCTTGTAAATGCACAAAAGGAAGCAGTGTGAACTGAATAGAAGAGGTTGTAAACTGACATATGGAATTACATATGTAATGAAACCTCACTGCAGCTTGCAATTGTTTCTGTGACACATTATGTAAGTTACTAATATATTGTAAAATAGCCATGAGAATTTCATCATTAAGGTAAATGAAGGGAAAGTCACTTATTAGCAAGCTTTGAGAAAATTTAATAAAAAAGGTATGTTTAGTGACTCTGATCAAATCAAATTAACTGTCTGCTTGGACAGTTTTCCTGTACAAATTACCCTCTGTAAAAAGAGCTTCTTTTTTCTGGATGGAAAACAGATAAGTAGCACGACACATCAATTGTACTCTGTTATGAAAGACTGATAATTCTAGTGAAAAGAACTTGCTTTGCATTAAGAAAACTGACCAAAACGTCATGAACAATGAATTATAAACTTTGAAAGGAGCTTTAATGTATGGGTTTAAAATGTATATTACTGTTTACCCTCCAAAAATATTAATTTGAAAGTAGTGACCATAATTAAATAATTATATTAATTTAAACAGACATAAGACACCCATATATAATTAATGTACAGCTATATTTTTTCTATATTGTCAGTTTTTCAAAAACACACAAAACTTGCATATTCAATGCATGTTTTTGTTTCAGGTTTATGTACACTGAAAAGCCATACAAACACAGAATATCAAAGTCTGGATATGCTTACATCTTTTCCAGATGTAAAACTTGAAATCAAGACAAAACAAACCAAACTTTTCTGCTTTAATAAAATCATATATCTAACTTTATTTAAACAAAAAAAAAAAAAAAAAACACGACCACCATTTAAACAAGAAGAAGAAGACGCTGGTCAGATCTCTACCAGCTTTAAAAGACTTTGCAATTTTATCAAGCCCATTCAAAATCTGAAGGATCTCTTGTACACAATAATTTGTGGGTCTACAGTTTTTTGTTTTTTTTCAGAATTGAAGTACAGGTAAAAGGCTTAGACCTCCTGAAAGCAACCCAATAATATGAAGTTATCACAACTAAGCTTAGACTAGGAAGTGTTTTCTTTGGGTGATGATCATTGGTAACTTTCTGACAAAAAGTACCTATTAAAATTAAGGTTTTAAAACCATGTGAGAGAAAACAAATGGTGTGACGAGATATATATATATATATATATATATATATATTTTTTTTTTTTTTTTTTTTTTTTTTTTAATTTATGTGGGCATTAGAAGTTATTTTTGTGAGAAACCCCTACTTCACCAGTCAGACTTTTGGAGAATATGCAAAATGGTTGTTATTATATTATAATCGGGGGGGTAAACGTTAACATTATACAAAATTATTGTCTGTTTTTACCTGCATTGTTATCAATCTTTAATTTAGTATTGTTTTTTGTATCAGTATGCTGCTGCTGGAGTATGTGAATTTCCCCTTGGGATTAATAAAGTATCTATCTATCTATCTATCTATCTATTAGCAGGACATAGTTTGTTACATAGCCTACCTTTTAACAAACTGCAATACTATCAGGAGGCCAAAGCACACAAGTTATTTTTCCTTGCTTGTTATCAGTTTAACGGAGATATGCAATCTTTTGAAAATCCTATCAATGTTATATCTGCACCACTTCTTGATGGCCTTCCTAATATTCTGCCACAATTGTATCAAATTTGCAAATCCCTCTTCTCCTGATCAATTATTGGTCAGCAATAAATCACTATAGATCTTTTTTGGGCTATGGACAATGGTTCATAAAACTTACAAGAAATCTACAACAACAGCTAAAATATA
This sequence comes from Erpetoichthys calabaricus, assembly GCF_900747795.2. Taxonomy (NCBI): domain Eukaryota; kingdom Metazoa; phylum Chordata; class Cladistia; order Polypteriformes; family Polypteridae; genus Erpetoichthys; species Erpetoichthys calabaricus. The sequence continues at coordinate 88,253,123 of NC_041401.2, forward strand.
CTGAGTGCTTATTAATTCTGTTTATTGTAACAGTAAACTCGGCTCTGAAATAGAGACAGAATGATCAAAATTTAAAAAAAAAAAACAAAAAACATACAACAGCACATATACATAAATAGTGTATATACACACACATATGTAAATATATCAAATATATGCACAAACATATAACACAATACAGTAATGGACTAATAAAAAAATTATCAAATGCAGCTTTCAAAAACAATTTTTAATTAAAGGGAGCACACCTGCATTTTGGCATAGTTTCAGGCAATAGCTAGGCAAAGCGATGATGGAAGCAGATACAATCTTGCTTTTCTACTCTTGTAGCCTGATACTTTTCTCAGGAAAAGAGAAAAGACTGCTTTATGCAATCTTTCCCACTTTCTAATGCAGTAATAAGGACACCTGAACAATCCAGCTCTGAATTCCTGGTGTGCGAAATGTCACACTAAAGTACCTTGATGAGATATCACCAGCAACATGACTATGCAGTTCTGCAAGTTTGCAGAAGCTTAATCTTGTATTATTTCTCAATGGCACTCAACACACTAAGGTAGACAGGGTCTGGCTTTCTATGTTCATACTGCAACAACCTCACAATATACCTACACAAAGCATCTGTTTATCCCCTGCACAGTAACCAGCGGGTGAACCCGATTCAATATTTATCACAGGCTTTCACAGATCACTGCTAAGCGAGCAAACGTTTTAATTAAGCTGGAACTTGCTTCAAAGGCTCCATTCAAAATGTCAATCAGCGAGCACAGGATTGAATGTGGTGTCAGGTGAGAGAGTGTAACACAAGTCCTCAACTTTCTTCATCTCTCGTCTGTAAATTAGCCTGCTGCAGAGCTCAGGCTGCAATTGTGACAGACTGACAGTCTCCAGGAACGTGTAACAGTAGTCACTCGAAGTCTATTGTGCAGGTTGTAAGCAATATGTTAGTGTGTGTGATGAGCGAGCACATTAACACAGATTCTTTTCACCACCAGACTCTTGATACTGCATGGGATTCTTACAATGCATTTGGCTCTGCTATTTACCAAAGACTCTTACTGTGAATAGTGGCCTGCCATTTTCTTTTTGTTTTTGAACATAATTAGGCATTATAATTTCCCAAAAACTATACTTCAGTGTTTTGTGTAAACATTTTAGATGTATAGTTAGTTCTTTACTAGACAAAGAGCCCGTTTCGACAAAGTAAGATGAAACGGGCACGAGTTTGTGTCAGCAGTGTATGAAGAACAAATGATAAGTAACGAAGAAGTTGTTTTGTAATGATTGTAGTCCGCTTTACTCATTACTGTACAGGCTTGTACTGTTAGCTGATGAATTTTCCAGGCCTATAGTATAATATTGAATGATGAATGTTCCAGTACAATATGGAATAGTAATAAGTATAAGCATCACAACCCTGATATAGGTGTACTGAATGAATGCGTAATTAGGCCTCGACGTGTAGTTGAAATCGCCTTTCAGGCTTCAACCTGTAGTTGAAATCGCCTTTCAGGCCTCTAGAGCTTTAATCGAAGTTGCGGCCGTAAATCCGCCGCCTGCCGCGATGTTAGGGTTGGATGTCGGTCTCGTAAGGTTTTTCGGGCAGCTGCGCAGAAGGCAACTGCGCATTCGGCATTGGACGTGCGCAGAAGGCGACTGCGCATTCAGCTTCGGACGGACGTGAGTGAGGAGGCAGGCGAATTATGTATTAAGATTTGTCCCAAGGGGAACTTTAGCTACTCACACATGCTAAAAAAATAAACAACAATCACTACCCCTTCAAACATAAACAAGAATTAGAAAAAAGAAAAAACTTGACTTAGCTAGAGTTAAGAGAGCAGTCAAAGTGAGGTTTTATAAAGGCGCATTATCATAGGTAAACCCCAGTAGCTTTTCCTGACTTATGTTGACTAATTTGTGATAAGATGCAAAAAGAGGATGTGCAGCATTGACCATCAGCTTCATCTTCAATTTCTTCACAACTACAATCTCCAGCGGGTCACAAGTACATGTTAAAACTAAGGCTGCCTCAATTAGCTTATTGATTTGGTGGGCCTCTCCGACACTAACTACTATGTAAATTATGTCACAACCCACATTAACTAAGGAGAAAAAAAAAACAAAGGAAAAAAAAAGTGTCTGTTCTACCCTTCCTTATATAGATTCTCTGTGATATTAGACCTGTCCAGCTTGTCATTGATGTGAACACCAAGTACTTGTAGCAATGTAATACCTCACATTTGCTTCCTGAATATGTTTGATTATACTTAGATTAAATAAACTTTATTAATCGCATTGGGGAGTTCAGATGCATATAGCAGCAGAAACATACAAATCACAGATACAGACTCAAAGGAAAAATAACAGAGCCAATCATTCAATCGATACAAAACTTAATAAAAATAAATAAATGTATAATGTGGAGTGATTTGAAAATTAAAGAGTATGTCAGTAGGAAGCAATGAACTGCCAGACAGCAGTAGGCACACTGTGGCGGAATGAGCCTGTAAGTAAAACTGCTCCAAGAGAATACTTCCTGGGGATTTTTCATGATGGTATTCAATTTTGCCACAATCCCCTTTTTCCAAAACAGCTTCGAGTGTGTCCAGAGTTCACCCTGTGATAGGATAGGCTTTCCAGCCAAGTTTGTTCAAGTATTGTGCTTTTTATTTTAGCTCTAGTCGCTTCCCAAGGAGACTGCACTGTAGGACAATACACTGGCTACTATGGACTGATACAACATTCCCAGCAGCTTGCTACATGCATCAAAAGACCAGAGTCTTCTTCAGAAGTACAGTATGCTCTGGCCCTACAGGTGGAGTATCCCTAATCTGAAATGCCTGGGACCATAAGTATTTCAGATTTTGGAATATTTGCATATACATAATGAGGTTATCTAGGGACCACACTTGATCAAGTACAAAAATTCAGCCAAGCTAAATGACAACACATGTGTATAATAATTAATATCACTGAGCTATTATTAGAATGTGCGTTGACATGACAAACATGACAATACTTTAGTTCCCTTTTAAGAGAGCCAAATCTGCGTATTTGCACTGAAGAACTTTGCAGGTTTCTCATCCATTTACATAGGTTACCTGTTCTCACTTCTCAGGTAACTGGCAGATAGTTCAGGAATATCTCAGCCAACCTTCACTTTATCATGCCCACTGTTCTGGAAGCCATTAACCCACTGACGAGATGCCATAGCTGTATGGTGTGGATGTACATATACAAAATATGTTTTTGCCAACATAAAAAAAAAAAAAAAACACGCAACATCTATTCCACATCATGGTACTTCAAGGGGAACCCACCACAGTACAACTTCAAGTCATTTAAGTTGTGGTACTTCCTGCTTCACTCACGGGGGACACCAATCCCAGTTGTCAATCGTGTCCAAAGTTCATGGCACTTAACAGAGTACAGCCCATTCCTCCTAGCTCAGAATGAATGAATATGTCTGGAATTTCGGATTAGAGATATTCAATGCGTATGAAGAAATATATATGTAATACGATTTTGTTTAAAAAAAAAAAAATCTCACTAATTGTAATAAAGCAACAGCAATGTTTATATGGCTATTAACTTAAAAACATGAAACACCCACTGAAAACAACATTAAAGGGTTATAAACAGTAAAGTATAAAAAATATAAAAATAATTCTATTAGATGCATGTCATTATAATGGTTTATTCAATAAAAATCTTTCACATGGCCAAGATGCAGCATAATCACTTATTGAAATCCGGCAATAGATAAAGATGTCAATAAAATAATCAAAATACTTTAATAAAACATTTTAAAACAAACAGATCTTTAGAAACGGTTAAATTCCAAACCTCCTTATGAAAAAAAAAAACTGTAGGAGATATTTATTATTCAGAAATATTTTAGCATGTTTGAAGAAAAACTCCTTTAGCATGCAGTGTTTGCCTTGGAGTCTCCACGTCTTAAGAGTCAGTTTAGCAAGCAACCAATATATTAAGAACAGCAAGTGAAATATGAAGACATGTATTCTTCTGAAGTCAAAGTCAGATGTTTCATGAGAAGAGGAAATCACTAATTAGCACACCTTAAACATCATGTACTAGAGAACCCCAAAATAAAAAAAATACATGACATCACAACAGATATTAACATATTATCAGAAACAAGAATTTACTGAGAGTGGAAGCTAGAAACTAAATCTAAATAAACACCAAAAAATATTAAACCACCTTAATGTTATCTGTTACTATGTCATCTCATTGACATCCATCCATTCATTATCCAACCCACTATATCCTAACTACAGGGTCATGGGGGTCTGCTGGAGCCAATCCCAGCCAACACTGGGCACAAGGCAAGAAACAAACCCTGGGCAGGGCGCCAGCTCACCGCAGGGCACGCGCGCACACACACACACACACACACACACACTAGGGACAATTTAGAATCACCAGTGCGATTGCACTGTGGGAGGAAACCGGAGTACCCGGAGGAAACCCACGCAGACATGGGGAGAACATGCAAACTCCATGCAGGGAGAACCGGGAAGCGAACCCGGGTCTCCTAACTGTGAGGCAGCAGCCCTACCACTGCGCCACCGTGCCGCCCATCTCATTGAAATGATTTTCTAATTAGAGATAAAACTGAAAATGTTAATCACATTAAGTTTGACATTCTACTGTACAATAATACACAGGGTTACCATTTACTAGTAAAGTGGTCTCAAACTCTGGTCCTGAAGTGCCTCAGTGGCGGCAGGTTTTCATTCTAACCCTTTTCTTAATTGGTGACGAGTATTTGCTGCTAATTAATTCCTTTTCCTTTCATTTTAATAGACTTCTTTTTTTAAGATTTGTTCCCCTGAATTTCATCATCATTCCTCCAAATTGCTTTTTTTCTTTCCTTAAATGGCACCCAAATAGAAATGAAACGTGAAGTGAGTGAGCAAACAGAAGACCAACTAAGTCGGGGCCTCAAACTCCAACCAATTGCTTAATTAGGAGCCCATTCTTGTTGTTAATCAAACCCATTCTTTAATCCCATGGCTTGTTGCTGCTCTCATTGTGCAACACCATACGTTTCCAAAATTACTGATTTTCTCTTTTCTAAGAACACTATTAAAATGTTTTGTGGGCCTGAGCAGATAAGCATTCCTGAGATCCTCACCTTTCTTTATTTTCAGATATTGTGTGATGGACACAGTTTGCTGACCATGTTTTGGCTCATTTTATATCTCATCATTGGTTGACTGTTAATTAGGAAAAAAGAAACAATTGAGGGGTCTAAGTCTTCTAGACCAAGTCAAGTCAATTAAAATTAATTCAAAAGAAGTTAATTAGCAGCAAAAACAGGTCACTAATTAAGAAAAGGGTTAGTATATAAACCTGCTGCCACTGCAACCCTCCAGGACCAGAGTTTGAGACCACGGTTTTGATAGATACATATTCAAAATAGCAAATAAAAATTATGGACTGAATTAAAATTAAATTTAAAAAAGGCTTAATTTCAACTGGTGTGAATGTGTGAGTTTGCACTGTGATGGACCAGAGTTTGGCATTAGACTGGTTTTTACTTTGTAATGGGAAACAAGGATTAAATTGCATTTTTTGGTATCTCTCCAATTTTTGCTCATTCGATAGATGTGAACATCTATGCTACTGTTGGATCAATACTAAAATGCTGACTAAAATACCAATACCAGCTTTTGCACCTTACTATCGATGCCAAAATGATACCAAAGCAAATGATGGCTAACTTGGAATTTAAAAAAAAAAAGAAAAATTAACTCGGACAAATAGTGTTATCAACCATTTTCCTCTCTTTTTTTGTAAATGGAAATGAAAAATATGTTACAAAGCTCATTTAGTGTAAATTGGTTTTCTGTCTCTTGAAGAATATCAGTACACCTCCTCTGTGCCGTCCATGACTTTCTTGAAGACAAAGTACTTATTTTTCAATAAAAGCAGAATAAAGCAATTTACTTCATGTAGTAAGATTATCAAATTTCACATAATGCAGGTATAGTACTGTTTTAAAAATTTGTTAGTGTAGTACTTTTTCATTATCAGCATGCCGCACAGCACTAATCTATGCAGAAGTGGTGAAGTTTGTGATGCACCATCTAAAAATGTTTGTAATACATACATATAGCAAATGTTCTTCTGCAGACACTCCTATATCAATTTCTCTGCCTGTATTTAATGGGTATGTTCACTATTTTTGACAACTGCAGCATTCACTGATTTGCCCTGAAAGCTTGTGTAGTCAAGTGAACTCCTGTAACATAGCCCAACAAGGAAAGCAAAAGGGCAAGTTTTTTTTTTAAATAAATAAATAAATAAAATAAAAGCAGATGGAACAAAACTAGAGTATATTTTCCCCATGGTTAATTACCATGGAACTTTAATCAGTATGAGTAGTGAATAGCATCCAGGATTTTTCTTGTGCATGAAAGTTGAATAATTTTTTTGAAAAAACAGCAATAGTCTACATTTACCTGATGGCAATGTACATGCATGTAGCATAAATTAACATTTGTATATAATCAGTCAAATAGAACAGAAAACATAAGACATGCTAACTTCACTTGCTTGTTAACAGCCCTACTACAAACATAATGGTTAATCCAGCACAAATTCATATTATGTACCAATGTGTGCATGTTATTTACTGTGCCTGAATATTTACAGTCCAACTATGGTAAATGCTATGATATTGGGGAAAATATTTTTACTTATTTCTGACTCTAATCCCACTACTTAATATACTGGAGTGAAAAAAACCCAACACACACAATATTATTGTGTGATGGCCAATGTCTAAATACCGTATAATATCGACTTTGGGATTCATGACAATGACTTTTTACTATATGTCCAAAAATTTAGCAAAACTCAGCCCTGTAGATATGGACATTTGTATATTTCCATGTAAATTTATTCTAAAAAAAGACTATAGGCCTACTGTTAAATATAAAGTATATGGCAAAATTATTTTTAACTAAAAAAACAATTTGTATCAATTCACAATCATGAAAGTAGTACACATTAATATATTTATAAAGTATACAAATAAGCACTACAAGTATATGCTACAAACAAAAATTATGAATGATGTATTAAACCTTGTAAGAAAACAAAACTCTGCACATTACTTCTCTTAATCTAAAGTGAATAGATTTCTACCAATCTCAGAAATTAAACTAATGATAAATGTTACACTATTTTTGCTCTTTTTAATATATACAGTACAAAATAAAAACTAGTTCTGCAAAGTTATAGTTTTCTTGAAAACCTTTAACCTTTCTAATTTTTCTGAAACTTTGATACATTTTGGACATTAGTCAGACATATCTATCCAAGAGATAAAAATGAGAGTAAATATAAATAACATTTCAGACACAACAATTTAGCAAGCGGCTTGAAAGGGAATAGCCAGTGTGGTTCATTTTATCTGATTAGACAAATATCTGGGGTGACATGCATACTGTAAATGAACTGTTACACACAATACCAGCAAATTATGGCTCTTCTGCTCACAGTCAAGTGAGGTTCTCAATGCAATTTAAACAGTATTTTTAAGGTATATCATGCACCACACAAGGAATACACTATACTCTAAGAACAGTTACTATGTACAGTATTAGTATGAAAATGGTTTAAAAAAAAAAAAAAAAAAAAGTGTTTAAAAAGTTCTGGACATACAACCAAAGTCAGAGATAAAATCCTAAAATAAGTCTGATCAAGAGTGATCACATTGACAAAAATTACTTAAGCACTGGAGACTAAATCACTCAGTAGACCACAATGTACCTTAGATAACAACATTAAGGGATTTGTAGGTCTATGCTCGCTTAGGGAACAGCAAGACAGAAGTAATTTCCTAGTTTGTTGTTTTTTTTTTTTTTTAAATATTAAATTTTAGTACCCAAGATGATCCTAAAGATTCCTCAGTGAATTCTTTAGGGGCAGTAAGTGTTATTATGTCGGGGGAAAAAAGTAAATACTGTAATACTGAAGTTAAACTGTACCACCAGACAGGAATGGTTGTGGTAGGGAAATGCAATGCTTTGATGTGTATCGGATAAAAAGAGGATTGGCCATAATTTAAAGAAAAGTGTATAAAGTTGTGTGTCACCTATGAAGTAGTCTAAGCAGTATTTCAGCTGGACCATGCAACAAGACCATGATTCCAAACACAGAAACAACTCAACAACAAAAGGCTGATGAATAAGCAATCCTATATTTTACAACTGTAAAGTCAGGGTCAAGATTTACACACCACTGAAGCAATTTAGTTAGTCCTGAAGTTAGCAGGCAATGATACAGGACTTTCAAATTTTACCGTAAAACAGTTTACAATAGAGGAACTGGCGCAGATTTCCACACAGCAAAATGAAAGACTGATGAACAATCTGAGGAACAATCTGGTTGTATTTACTGCAGCTATATGTCATTTTCCAGTTACTAAAACAAAGGTGCAATTAATTTTTCACAAAAGGAAAATGGACTGGTGTGCAACATGAATGAAACACAGAAATCAAAAATTATATATTAATATTTTCCCTTTTATGGAAGAGTTTGAAACTTTAATGAAAAAGTAAAACTTTCAACAAGAAAAAACAAAGAACATCACGTGCACAGTACATTTTAATGGAAATATATAGGCTATCTTTAATGATGCTGCTGACTCACAGATTTAAAGGTTTTAATCAAGGTGTGGTTCACTTTTTCTCTGGGTATCAATATGTTCTTCATTCCACATTCCAAAGACAACCATGCCACATTAACTGTATACCTTAAATCAGCCTTGTGCAACTATGACTTGTGAAAGACTAGCACCTCAGCCAAGGCTTACATACACTGCTTCAGCTCCCTAAAACCCAGAACTGGAATAATTCATTTTTAAAGACTGCTGGAAGCATTTCTACCAAAAATGGAATGGGCATTCTTTTTGATGGGTAAGGCAGAACATTAAAAGTGAAAATTCAGTAATTTCTTAATTTCTATCATTTTCCACATTTGGTATTGATTCTGTGCTATGTTCTTAATATGAAACAAAATTAAAAATTGTAAAAATAAAACAAATTACATTAAGAACAAAAATGAACATTAGTGTCATGCAGCATTTAACAAATAATTCATTACAATACCACACTCTAGTGGACATTTTAGGAAAATACCCAAGAAAACTAGGGTACTAAGCCTTTTGAAATGTTTTAACTTTTAAGAAAATTTAGAGTCAAAGCATAACAGCCGGTTATTGCAATTTTTAAAATGTAAGTATATAAAAAATACAGTGAAACATTAAAACAAATGTAAATGTAATTTTATAACCATTTAAAAAAATGAAGGGGTGAAGGCAATACTGTTACTGAGAAGTGAATTTCAAATAAAGAAAAAGGCAAATTATTATATCTTGTCACCTTATACAGTGTCCTTGCATATTTTTCTTATTTAAATGTACTGATCTTTAAGATGGAAAGATTTGTAAATAGTTTAATAAAATGCTAAGGCACATATTTTTAATTGCTTTCGTTATGTATGGATTTTCATGACATAACTTGTTGTTATCACTCTTTAACATTGTTCTTTATCAGTATGCTGCTGCTGCTGGAGTATGTGAATTTCCCCTTGGGATTAATAAAGTATCTATCTATCTAACCATGTTACTTCAATTTCATTTACATTTTTTTACTACAGTAAGGAGCAATCAGGGGCATATATCGGCAACAAAAAGTACAATTGTACTTGTCATGTACTTTAATGTAAATAATCATGCACTTTAATGATAAAGTAAAATAAATGAACACAACATTGCTTCTTCAAATATTTTTGCTTGGTTATTAAAGATTGAGGACTGATACACGAGTAAGAAAAAACAGAAGAAAAAGTGAAAATACATTTCATTCAAAATAATTTTCTTAAACTGATGGGAGTAATTTTTTACTGCCATTAAACTTACCAAGACTAGGTATTTTTAGGTAATGTGTTTCTATTTAAAATGGAACAGATAGCTTAGTAATATGAAGATTCACAAAGGAATTGATGGTTTAAGACAAAAAAATTATTTCATTCTGAATCTTTTAAAATTGGTTCATTAACAATCTTTGATAATGATGCTTTAGAGGATTAAGGTGTAAAAGTGCCCAGGTAAAAGACATTAATTGTTTACATGTATTGAATATTGCCTGTGTATAAAATAAAATTGATGTAAGCAGAATCTAGCATTTTTTAAATATTTTTCATTTTTGCAGTATTATTATTTACAATTATAAATACAAAAATCATTGAATTATTTAGAATTGCTTCTTCATAGTTTATGTCAAAAGTACTGAATCAACATGTATATGATTTATAATGCATATAAGGCTGGGAGGACTAAATGAATGACATTAATGAAAATACTGCATGGTTTCCAACACCATTTCAAGGTTCTCTACAGTGTGTATTATATTTATACAGGGCGTTTGACTGTGTCACAACAAATATGGTATACATATAGTGTCAAGAAAAAGCATTTGCCAAATTGTTCAACAGTGCTATCTATGTAGAGGTAGGGACTAGGCACAATGCAATCCTGCATTATTTCTTTTGATATATATTTTTTACAGTGAAGACTATATTTCTGTGCATTTTTGGAGCACCTATAGAACTTTAGGAGCAATGTATTTTTTGGTAATGCATTACAAAATTATATGCTTCTAAATTACAATATATGACATACTGATACCAATAAGCAGACAATTCTAATTCATGTTTAAGATGAACATTTGTATTCATTAAACTTTTTACAGTATTCTAATGGACGAAAAAGCTTTACATGAAATATGTAATTTGCAAGCACTCTGGCAACATTACAGACTAGGAGTCAATTCCATTCAAGTCTCAGGATCACCTGGAGACTGATTTATGCTGAATTTTGAATTCTCTATACACAAACTAAAGTAGTCAAACAGAATGAGGCTGAACAACATACTTTTCACTATGGGTCTCTTTCTTTCTCTTGCATAAATGGAATTAAGAACTTCATGAAGAAAAAAAAAACATCAACTGAAATCACTGGTCACAGTCAGATATAGAACTCACACACATTCTGTGAACTCTTTGTAAAACAAAATAAAGGTCAACAACTTTTAAACAAAAATAAACATTCATAAAAAGGAAGGTCGGGTGGTTCAGCTTAGAATATTTTTTCTCTATAATTATTTAGCATGTAACTTGTATCAGTATCTAAAAATTGAATGACAATGCTCAAGTTTAAGAAAATAAAAAAACATTGTGAACATATTAATATCAATATACATATACAATTGAATAGAAATCTTCAAAAAGAACCTTGATATATTTATCATTTTACAGTAAAAGACTCTTAAGGTCAAGATGTTTACTTTACACATATGACAATTTCAAGATCAGATCTTTTGAGGTGACCCATGTGTTTGTAGTCGTGGTGTAGAACAATAATTGTGATAAGAATGTTCCATGTTTTAGGTTTGTGAGATCATTAAAAGCTATTGTTTAAATACATGAATGCATTTAAAATTCATATCACTGCGTGCTTTCTACTAATGGTTTAAACACTAGAATCCCTGAAGCCTACAAAAAAAGTGGTAATGCCAGGCCACCTTAAATTCCTTTGCACCTCTTCATCAGTGTCTTTGTTTTGCAAATGTGTCAATCAGCACAAGCAGCCTGCTATCCCATCCCCCACTGACGCAACTGAAGTTCTCCCAGCTCAAGTCTGCTTATCTGGGTGTGATGTGCCTGGAATTATATAGGGTAAATGATATATCGTTATTTAGCATACATACACTTCATGTGTGTTCCGTATCTACAATGATCTGGGTAAATGTAGGATGATAGGAAATGTGAGGTAAGAAATGGTGAACACATAACTAAAACAAACTTTTTTCATGTTATAGTAAAAATTAATAAAATGCTGACGTGAAATGTATAATGTATGAAGACTGAAGTTCAAATATCAAATAAACACTTTCAGAAAGATAACAAAACAAGTCTGCCTTTATTCAAGAATATAACCAAAGAAAAAGAAATTATTCAATTTACATGTTGCTGTCAATATGTAAAAACTGAAGCCCAAATAGCCACTGCATGGTTGGTGTACAGGGAAGAACGGTTACTTCTAAATCAAGATGTTGCAGGTTCAATCCACGGTCTTCCCCGCATTTCTGTTTTGAGTAGTGAGCTTCTGTTATTATTACTATTATATAATAAAAACATACATATGCTCCGAGTCTGTAACAGCTGGTGTAATGTTTTGCTACTTGAAAAAGATAATCGCTGAAGGGATATAAGCAGACACACAAACGCTGGTGAATCATGTCTTTTTGGTATCTTGTTACTTGAAATTTTTTATTCAGTTTATTCTTGAATAAAAGCACATTTGTTTCGTTATACCTTTGCGAAAGTGTTTATATTCCAGTAACCACTTGAATGATATCGAATCTGTCTCTGCCTCTCTCATGCAAACACAAACACACATCCATGCATGAAAATACAATTATTTGAAAACGTTGTGTGTCATATGAACATTTGACAAGATCGGGGAAAAAAAAAAAAAAAAAACAATCTTCGCATTATGGTGCATGGTAGTGGGAATGCAGACAGACTACTACTTTTTGAGCGCATACACCATCGGTATGGCACTGCCAGATCTAAATACTACCATAGAGAATTGCATACATACTGAAGTGACTTTAGCTGCAAACGTTCCTGTCCAACTTTATGGTGCCAAGAAGAGTTGTGTTGCAGTGCAGCAGTTTATTAGCCAGCAAAAGCGACATGAAGAACTTGTCTGTTACGGTTCTGCCTTTGTCAAGAAATGGCTTTATGACCAGTCTAGGAAAGTCCTTCTCCTGTGGGACTACTGGGATCTTTTCCTAAATAAGAAGTAGCATTGCACATGCACATATGTCATTTTTTATGCGTTCTACACAGGTGTCTTTGATGTTAAAGCGCAAATGCTGCATGATAGTCTGATAGCGGTCATGGGGTATTGTATTTGTGATTGCTGGTACAACAAATAGTTCTGAAAAGGAACTAACCACAGTACCAACTGTGGTCATCGCTGCTAATGTGAAAAGAATAGAAATAAACTCCACCAACTCAGAGAGGGAGAGGCAAGTTCATTGTACCACGTGAATGTGACTTGAGAGAATAAAACTGAATTTAAATTTAAAAAAATGTAACTTTTACAAGTAGCAAAAATTTACAATGGGTGTTACAGACTCAAATCAAATAAATGTTTTTATTATATATTCAAAACAGAAAATGCGGAACAACCCAGGATCAAACCTGCAGCTTCGATTTAGAAGCAGCCATCTTTAACTCTAACCCACTCATGCGACCGATAAATGGATTTTTCATTGGTTATATTCTTGAATAAAGGCGCACTTGTTTTTTTATACCTTTTGTGAAAATATTTGATATATGAACTTCAGTCTTCACACATTATACATTTCAAGTCAATATTTTATTAATTTTTACTATAACATGAAAAAAGTTTGTTTTAATTATGTGTCCAACCATTTCTGTCAACATTTCCTGTCATCCTACATTTACCCAGATAGTTGTAGACACGGAACACACGTGAAATGTATGTATTCCAAATAACGATATATTATTTACCCTATACAACTCCAGGCACCTCACACCCAGATAAACAGACTTGTGCTGGGAAATTCTCTGATCTGGAGGGATAAAAGCTGACACACAAATGCTGGTGAATCTGCCTTCTTCGTATCTCATTGTCACTTGAATTTTTTTTTTTATTTTTTTTTTTTTTTAAACGACGCTGTTTGTTTTCAAATAATATTGCATTAGTGCAACAATGTTTTCTGATTGATTGGTACTATTCAGGTCATCAAATGATTTTTTCAAAATGTCACATATATTTATCTCTTTCATTTTTTCCCTGGTGCTGTGTTGACATCATGCACCAGAAGGCATGAGCTTATTCAGTGCGAGCAGGAACACACAGGTGGCCAGTTGGTGTGCTACAACATGCCTGACCTGGCGGCGATCAACACACATGTTTTGTGCAGTGCATGCACGGGTCCACTGAGAAAAGAAGAGTGTTCTTGACTCACTTTGCAGAGGAACTTCATCGTCGCTTCTTGCAAGAAAAGGTGATGGAAATAGAAAAAGAGGATGCAACATCGACAAGCTTCTGTTCCAAGGCCGCTGCTTTGCCCAGGAAAGTAAACTCAGTGTCAGGTGCCTCTTCAATGTAATAGAAGCCACAGCATAGAGAGAAGTGTGTACACTGCAACAGGTACACATGTCATAAATGTAGGAAGGATGGTCCTTGGGTGTGTGGGAACTGTTAACTTTTGAATTTGATGATTGCATATAGCGCAGAACTGACCTCTCTGTACTATTCTTTCCTCTGCATGTCCTGGAGTACAAAAGAAACACCACCATGTAACCAAAATGTGATTGGGCAAGATCAGGGGAAAAAAAAAACGTGGTCACTGATTACAGCTGCAAGAAGGCATGCGAATGAATATGAATATGAATAATGTTGCATCAGTACCACAATTTTTTCCGAAATGTACTATACAGGTCATAAAAGGAATTATTCCAAATATCATATATGCATATGTCTCTTTTTTTTTTGTCAGTGCGGCTTTGACATCATGGAACATAATTCAGCGTGTGCAGGAAAACTCAATAAAACTAATTATAAAACATTCAGGTGACAATGAGATACCAGGAAAGCATGATACACCGGCGTTTGTGTGTTAGCTTTTATCTCTCCAGATCAGAGAATTTCCAGTTCCATTGTCTCAAAACACCACTAACATCTACAGTTATTCCCAGTATCAAATAAAAATTTACAGTGCCCTATCTTTGGGGTTGTATCGTGATCATGATTGAGAGAATAGAAGTGAAATAAAAATGCTAATTTTTACAAGTACTATAAATTTACACCGACTGTAAGAGATGCAAATCAAATGTATGTTTTTATTGTAGAATATTAACAATAAGAGCAGCTCACTACTCAAAACGGTAAATTTGCATAGCAAATAGGATCGACCCGGGAGACTCTTGATTACAAGTCAGCAGTTCTTACCCGCTCTGCACACGGAAGCTGTTGTATTCTCCTTGTTTCATTCGTGAAAGTGTTTACTTGATCTTTGGACTTCAGGCTTCACACATTATACAGTTTATGTCTACACTTTGTAATTTATTACTAAAACATGAAACATGTTTCGGTTTTAACAATGTGTTTACATAGATTGTTGTAGACGCAGAACACACATGAAATGCATGTGTTCCAAACAACAATATATTTTTTACCCTCTAAAACCCTACCACTTCACTCCAAGATAATCAAGGCTTGAGCTGGGAGAGCTTTGTGCCCTTTCTGCGTTGGTTGGGGGGGTTCGTTGGGGTGGTATAGCAGGCTGCTTGCTGCTTTTCTTGATTGACACATTTACAAGACAGATGCTGACAGAGAGGTGTGAAGGGATTTAAGGTAGGCCGGGTTTACAAGTTTTTTCGTAGGCTTTGGTAATTCCAGTGCTAAGCGAGCTATAATGAGCAAACCCCAGGAGATAGAAATTTCATACTCAAAACTACCAAATCAAGAAATCTGCCTAACACCACCAGTAAAATCAGGGATAAGGCTGCACTGCACCCACCTGCTGACAGCATGTCTACATGCATAACTAATTACATTTAACATTACAGCCTAATTGGAAATTCAAACATGCCATGACAAAATTGCCACAGCATTTTAATACATTGTATATCTATAGACTACAATGCTTATCTAAAGATTAATGATTAAGCGTTAGTTAAGTTGTAATATTGAGCTTTTTATTTTCTTTCACTGTCAAGTCTTTTGTTCATTATGTTTTGCTCTCTCTCTCTAATACCCTGGCGGAGGTTTAAAAAGCATAGACTGGAGTAACTGGGAGCAGATGTTTTATTAAGAAACCCTTTTGGTATAACCATTACAGAGCAGGATTTTGCCACTGTTCACTACACACTTTTTATCGGGTTGTGCCCAGATGTGCACTCTTATTGGAGAATACACATCTGGCCCCATAAGACTACTTCCTAACCAGCTAAAGAATTGATTCATTTTAACCATATGAACTGAAAGATCACAATTCATAAGTTATGTGCCTTTTCTATAAGAGAGAACAGGTTTGAGCAAGCTTTCATTATTTTGTTTTGTTTTTTTATCATCTTTTGTCAATATTTACTGTATCTATATACTGTACATCTATATCTACGCAAACTTATATACTTGCATATATCCATCTTTTATCTGAAAGCTATAAATGCTATTATTGTGTTTATTGCAACAAGCATGACTTGATTATTTGTGAAAGTAAGTCTATAGGACTGCGGTGGGTTGGCACCCTGCCCGGGATTGGTTCCTGCCTTGTGCCCTGTGTTGGCTGGGATTGGCTCCAGCAGACCCCTGTGACCCTGTGTTCGGATTCAGTGGGTTGGAAAATGGATGGATGGATGGAAGTCTATGGCCATGTTTGAACTACAACTGAGAAAGTGAAGTGTTAATGAAGACTTTCAATGATTTATGAACCTTGTTCATAAATTGTACAGATCTATTAATATTTCTGGCATCCTGGCCAGAAAGTGAAACAGAGTTCTATCACTCAACCTATATTGATTTGGCATCCCCCTTTTCAGGCGCCTTGTTAATTGTTTTAAATAACTACCAGCACTGCCAAAGGTAAAACTAATAACTTTTTAACTAAGTGATCATACACCCCAGTTACACACAAAAAAACTTTAGACAGGCAGTCTAACATATAAAAAAATATAAATAAAGTCATATAAAAAAATATAAAAAAAAGATATATAAAAAAAATATAAATAAACTCACATTTATAGGTGAATTCAGGCATATACTTGCTGTTTCACCATGCAAGCTGGGGGTTCCTCGGTCCTGTTTTAGCACACAATATCCATTAACAGAAATATCATCAGTAAACTGTTCTCTTTTCTCTAAGCATTGACGCTTGTGAGCCTAAAAAGTTACAAAATGCATGCTTTCAATTCCCCATTAACAATAAATTTTAATATCTTCTCACTTATTTCTTTAAATTACATCTTTTATTTATAAGAAATCTATCAACATGTTGGAGCAACTTCTTAGCGTCTCCAGAGACAGCAGTGAGGACAGGAAATCAAAAAGTTGATGTGGAAACCAATTGAAAAGCATTTCCCTTATACATATATTATATATATATATACATACATATATATATATATATATATATATATACACACACACACACACACACACACACACACACACACACACACACACACACACACACACACACACTAGTTCCTCTTTCATTCAAGTTTATCATTTATGTCATACTATCATTGTAATGTTTTGCATTCCTTTTCCTATAAAATCTGCAAATTTGTGCGCTACAAAAAATATTTTACTTTGTTTTTTTATTTTTAGAATCTGCCAGATGAATAAAATAAGCAAATGCAAACCAAAAATTACAGCAAAAGAAAAAACAAATCAAAATCGTGATTGACAAGTAAAATAATTACAGTGGTTTAGGTTTGATATAGTGACAAGAAAATATGATCTGTTGCACGTCCGTGCCAGAAAGAAGTATGCTTGTAATGCATGGAGAGCTGCAGGAAGTATGATGAAGTAATTTAAACATGTACATGCCGCTTGCGAAGCACTGGTGGCAATAAACACATTGCATGGCAAAAAGCATATGGCTAAACAAAGATTTTATGAAAACCTGTGTTTAACTGTCTTTCCCCCTTACTCTCAAAAGCATTGTATCAGTACTTTAGAAGAAAATGTGGCCAGTACTAAACTACTGTATGTGTTTAGATGTTTCATTACTTTATTTTCAAAGCCTTGAATTTATCAGCAAGTATTCAGAGTAATTTGTGAATGTACTAGTTTGTACTTCCAGTATTTCATGGCTTAAACTGCTGAAGCCTTAATGCTTCTTGACATAGGAAAGCAGGGTAATAGAGTCTAGTTAGTACTAAGAGATGTACACTGATTAATTGCATATAATTTAGAACACACTCAACATGAGGGGTTTCCAAAAATTAATTTTTATTACTAGTTAATTCTTTTATCAATTCTAACATTTTTGCAGCCGGTTTATATGCCATCTTGAAATTTAGTATGCTTATACAGTGATCGCAAAAAATATATACAGGGATAATAGTGGCTGTAAACATTATTTGTACAGGCATCAGACCTGTGTAAAAATGATTTAAAACTTTTTTTAAATAAATTCTTTAGTGATAACCATTTTGACTTTAGATTATAGAAACAGAGTCTTTGGTCTCTGATGCATATAGTTCGATGGGTTTCATCATTCACAAATCTCAAAACACAATATATATCTTAGCTTTGGGTTTGCAATACAATATAATTTGCTTTGTTATGTGTGTACTGTTACACTTGTGCATTACCAGTATTTGATATTTCTAATGACTGTCACTGAAGGTGGAAATGAAAACGATTTTCATAGAGACAGCTAAGAACAAATAAAAGAAAGCAGTATTAGGGTCAATTAAAATCAGTGCAGACACTGGTACCGGCCCATCATCACAAAAGATAATGAGAACAATGTACCAGCTAGTCAGGGAGCATGTTAGATTTAGATTGTCACACTCAAAATATCTGATTAGATGATGACAGATCACAGGGGATGAGAGATTACTCAAATACTTCATGACTTCTCAACCTAGTTTCAACTCGTGTACTGCAAGGATACCACATTATTTTGGCAGCCATTTGTTGCACAGTCAGACAGTGCCAATGGCTGTATGAATGTTTCCCAGGTATGCTAAGCCATGGCCTCTGTCATTTTCCTTTTTTCCATTCTACTATGGTACAAAAAAAAAAAACAAGCAACCGACAAGTTTTCTTTTGTTTTTTTGTAGTCAACGACACCGATTTTCCTTCTTTCCTTGCAGCTACACTGTATTGTATATCCAACTGAGAATTAATTGGTCGTCAACTCTTGCACACAAATGAATCCACCCTTACAATTTAACACAAAATCAGACCTGATTGATACAGTTGGGCCAAATCACAAACTGTTCTGACTGAGTCGTTGGGGATATCAAATTACATATTTAATTGTCTCTGTCTGTATGTTGAAATGAGGAGCTGGTCATTCTTATATTCATTATAAAAAGGGATTCCAGTATTCCCAAATGGGATATTGCAATGGTAATTTGGCTTCTTCTAGCTCAAATTACATTGCAAATGTAAGCAATCAAAGATGAAAGCAGGGACTAGTATGGAGTAGTAAACCAGACATATATGAAAAAGGTAGGTAAAAATGCAAAAAAATAAAAAAACACAAGTTGGTGGAAAGAACTATCAATCGCTCCTAAGCAAAAGTTTGCTGAAGTAGTGGCCTGAGACTTACAAAATTAATTGTACTCGGTTTACTGTATATTCCCAATGCACGGAATACTAAGGCAATGTGAGACTAAGTTGATGACTGCAAATTTTAAAGTGTCATTTTTTTTCCTTCAATGCTAAAAAACCTGGCCAACTATGGAGTGAGATTGCTGTCAAAACTCATAATAATTTTAGTCAAAATTACATTTTACACATGTCAATTACACTTGCGCTTCTAAAAGTTATGCTTGCTTCTGAAAATTACAAGTACAATTCTCAAGCGTGAACAAACTGTCAAAAATATGTCATTGGACACACAAGACATTCGCTATCAAGGAAGAAACAATCGATTTTTGTTACTATGCATGTGCCACAAAGGTAGAATGCTGAAGTTATTTTTGACAGCGATCATACTTCATACTTGGCCCCCTTGCAGTGGCTCCAAGGGGCAAAAAGCAAAAAAAACCTGACACAATGAAATTAAACAATGACAACATGTAATTAACAATTCAAAGTGAGAGCATGAAATTAACGGTAGTGCATTTTAAACTTTACATAACGTCTTAGCTGAATGTCCATGTGTTTGTTATATGTATATAAGAGATTGAAATGTTGCGGAATGTTCCCAACCTTCGAATTTTGGCACTCTTGGTCATAGATTTTGGGTTGAGATGGGAGGCACAGAATTATGACCCCCACCCCAGAGGATATGAATATATACAAAACAGATATAAAGGTCGGGGGCTTTGCACAATATAAACTTCTGAAGCAGCCTCCCCTCGTGATGGCACTGCTTTTAAGTGAGTTTTTTTTTTTAGCACTCACGATTTTGACATGGTAGCACTGAGTTAGATTAATGACCGAGTGAGGAGAATGTTACGCCCTTATAATGGAGGAATATTTAGAACAAAAACAAATAAGCAAAATAAACCAAAGAACTGTGAAATATGACAATACACTAAATACATAACAAAATTAAATATGTGAATTTGCAGGTTCTCCCCGTGTCTGCAGGGGTTTCCTCCCATGGTCCAAAGACATGTAAGTTAGGTGCTTTGGCAGTATAAATTGTGTGTGTGTATGTTTGTACTGCGATGGACTGGTGCCCTATGCTGGCTAGGATAGGCTCTGTCAGATCCCTGCAACCCAGTTCAGGACTAAGTGGGTTTGAAAATGACTGACTAACATAAAGGAATAAGGAACAAAAGGCATATTCCGTGACTCATTTAATTATTTATACATGCAATTCATGTTGTTATTATATATTTAGTGACTCCTTTGACAACACTTTTATTTATTCCATGCATCCATCCAATTTCTAAACACACTTTATCCTGAGCAGTGGCAGAGTCTCAGGGAAGCTGGACCCTTTTTTTTCTTTTCTTTTGTTTGTCTCAATTGAGTATCACATAAATCTCATTCATCAGAATACAATGTGCCAACTTTGCCAGTCAGTATGACCCAAGTAACCATGCTGGCACAAGAAAAACTGAAATTTTAAAAAGGTATCCATCTTGTCACAAAGTTATTAAAATTAGGGTGGTCCAGTGCCATTTAACACTATAATCCCTGAAGCCTACAAAAAAACTCATAATCCCTGCCCACCTTAAATCCCTTTGCACCTCTCCATCAGCGTCTTTTGTTTTGTAAATGTGTCAATCAGCACAAGCAACAAGCAGCCTGCTGTCCTATTCCCCGCCTTGACGGAGCTCAACACTGGTAAAAAGTTCTCCCTGCTCAAGCCAAGGCTCCTTATCTGCACGTGAGGTTCCTGGAGTTATATAGGGTAAATAATACAGTATATCGTTATTTGGAATACATGAATTTCATGTGTGTTCCGTGTCTACAAAGTTCTGGGTAAGTATAGGATGAAAGGAAATGCGAGGCAAGAAATGCTGAGCACATACCTAAAGCAGAAAACTTTTTCCATGTTATACTAATAATGACATTAAGTGTATAATGTGTGAAGACTTCAGTCCTAATATTAAATAAACACGTGCGCTTTTACTCAAGAATATAACCAAAGGAAGAAAAAAAAAAAAAGCATTTGATTTACATGTTGCTGGCAACAAGTTAAAAACCGAAGCTCAAATGCTAATTGACAGGGACTTTATACATCTTCTTAAATGGTTTAGTGGTAAGAACTGCTGCCTTATAACCCAAAGGTCCAGAGTTTGAGACCGGGTGCTCCACGTTTTGAGTAGTGAGCTCCTATTATAATCATCATCATCATCATCATCACCATAATATAATAAAAACATACAGACTCAAATCAAACGTAACACCCAGTGTAAATTTTGGCTACTTGCAAAAGCTAGAGCTTGTTTTTTATTATTCAGTTTTATTCTCTCAGTGACATTCACGTAGTACAACGAACTTGCCTCTCCTTCTCTGAATTGATGGCGCTTATCTCAATTCTTTTCACAACAGCTGCGATGACCACAGTGGGTGCTGTGGCAGATACCTGCTAAGAATTATTTGCTGTACTGGCAATCAAAGATTTGAAGTCGCGTGAGCGCTATCAGTCTGGGAAAAGGCAGGACATTAACAACAGAGAGTGCTTTCGCTGGCTAAGATTGATAACTTCAGTACAACCCATTCTACTACCAGTGACTTTAAAACATGGCACTGTCAAAGTCAGTACATGAAATTTCTGCTGTGCTTCAACTGCTCCAGTCAACTGTGAGCGCTATCATTATGTGGAAGTAGCTAAGAGGAGCAACAACAGCTTAGCCACAAAGTGGTAGAGCAGAGTGGGGCTACAAAGGGCAGATTGGCATAGCTTTTAAAAATCACCCATTTTCTTTTGTATCACTCAATACAGAGTTCCAAACTGCCTCTGAAAGAAACATCAGCACAAGAACTGTGTGTAGGAAGATTCATGAAATGGTTTTCCAGATTCATGAAATGGGACCATGCAGCTTCACACAAGCCTAAGATCAATTTGCACAATGTCAAGAATCAGCTGGAATAGTGTAAAGCATGTCACCATTGGAGCCACAGAAACATGTTCTCTATAGTAATGACTCATGCATCACTATCTGGCTGTCCATTACACAAATCTGGGTTTGGTAGATACCAAGAGAATGCTACCTTCCGAACTGCATAGTGCCCACTTTATGTTTAGTGGAGGAGGGATAATGGTATACAGCTATAGCTTTTCAGGGTTTGGGCTATGCCCCTTGGATCCAGTGAAGGGTATGGTTACTGCTATCGCATACAAATACATTTTGTCCAATTGAGCACTTTGTGTCAACAGTCTGGCGAAGGCCTTTTTCTGTTCTAATGTGACTGTGCCCTGGTGTTCAAAGACAGGACCATAAACACATAGTGTAACAGGATTGGTATGGAGGAATTTGAGTGACCTGAACAGAGCTTTGACTTCAACCTTAATGAACACCTCTGAGATGAACTGGAACACCGATTGCAAGTCTTCTATTCTGTTCCAACATCAGTGCCAGACCTCACAAATGCTGTTTTGGCTGAATAGGCACAAATGCCAACAGACACACTCCAAAATCTTGTGGAAATACAGTGGAACCTCGGTTCACGAACGTCTCGGTACACGTAAAACTCAGTTTACGACCAAAAAGTTTGCCAAACTTTTGCCTCGGTTCACGACCACACACTCGGTATACGAACAACCCAGGTTCCCTTTCGGTTTGTACATGTTCAGTCTCTCCCAGTGCATTTCCTGTGCAGCAAGCAAGAGAGAGAGCGAGAGAGTGCGACACACACACCGACACACACACACACACACACACACACACACACACACACACACACACACACACACACACACACAGAGGCAGCACGAGAGACAGAGGCACACACACAGGCAGCGCGAGACAGAGAGAGCCGCGCGCGCACACACACACACACACACACACACACACACACACACACACACACACAGGCGCTCCAGGCTCGCAAGAGAGAGACTCACGCACACACACACAGGCGCGGGAGAGAGAGGCGCGCACACACACACAGGGAGAGATACACACACAGGCGCTCCAGGCTCGCAAAAGAGAGACGCACGCACACATACACAGGCGCAAGAGAGAGCGAGAAAGAGCGCGAGCAAAGGATGCATAAGGTAGAGAAGGCTTGTTTTTGTTTTCAGTTCTGTTTGCAACAATGCAGGCTACGAACTGATCACTGTAATGTTACTTTTCTTGGTGGTTTATTAAATTACGGATTTTTCAAATGTTCATTTTTTTCCCCTGTGCTTAAAACTCATTAAAAAAAGTGTTTTTAGTGAGCGGTTCCTAGCACTATAGCGCGAACTATTGCAGTGTTAGTTTTCTCTGTTGTTCAAGGTTTTCTCAGTGTTATTCAATGTTTTTACATTTAGTTTACCATTACGCTGTGCATTCTATAGTGTACTTAACTATATATGTGCTTAAAAACTAAAAAATATATATATTTACATACAGTTTGTACGGTCTGGAATGGATTAATTGTATTTACATACAATCCTATGGGTGAAATTGCTTCGGTTCACGACCAACTCGGTTTACGACCAGAGTTTTGGAACAAGTTATGGTCGTGAACCGAGGTTCCACTGTACTCCCTAAAAAGAGTAGAGGCTGTTGTAGCAGCAAAGGGGAGGTGAGGATTCAACTCCATATTAATGTCCATGGTTTTGGAATGGGATGTCTAACAAGTTTGTGATGGACTAAGGCCACCACTAATATGACTGATTTCAGGATTAATTGTTTAAACATTATTACAGCATCATGGAGTCAATTTGTTTAATTCATTAGGATCACTTTTTTACAATACTGTATAGCCTTTAGGTCTAAAATTAAGGAAGAAGGGAAAAACAGATTTTTGTTTAAAAATGTGGAAGAGTGTTTCTTGATTAACGTGTAAGTGTTGGGCTGCAAGGCAGTAGCAAGTTTTGGCATAAAGAGTACAAAGTATGTCAAGCATTTAAACCCTTTGGCTGCAGCCCCATTTCAGTAATGGGTGTAGAATGGTTTATTAAGACAGCTATTGAGATAGCCTGGAGTGAATGAGTGCTTGGGGATTTTTTTTTTATTCTACTTCAGTTGCCAAATAGCACCAGCTCAGATGTGATGGTCAGGTGTCCACAAACATTTGACCATATAGTGTAGATATGAAATCCTTATTCACTTTTTTTGTCATGGATCACTATGTTACCTTTCCATCTCCAACTGATGTGCGAAGACGCTTTCCACCCAACTGGAACACATCATCCTCGTCTGAGTTGTGAGAATTCTGCAGCTTTTGTGAAAGCCTAGAAGCTAATGTATTTCGTGCAGGGCAAGCAGAAGGCAAAGTGTCTGGAACAAACAAAGATAATCAATGTTAAATATACTACAGATGATGAAAATACAGATTTTGTATTAAATTATTGATTACAATCTTTCTCTGTCTTATAAGATGGCCAGTTCCATACTCTGACTAGTGCTTTCATTTGGAACAATGCTACCACAATTTTACACAGTCAGCAATATACACCAGTAACATGGCTTAATCTTTGTATCACAGCTTTAACACAAAAAAAGTAATGCATGTTTTCTGTTTACATGGGTGGGCCACCTAACTTAAACTGTAAGCAACACATCTAAAGTTATATGCAGAATTCTCCATCTAGTTCAAAACTAGATTAAAACAATCATTTTGTTTTGCAAAGAAGAGTAATGTTTATTTGACAAAAATGATACACCTTATCTTTACTGCATGCTTAGTTCTTATCATTCATACAAACTATATTTGTTTCTAGAATTTTATATTACTGTAGTTTCATGGTATAATGCTTTATAGTTGATGAAGTTTTTCCATGATAGTTGATATGTCACTTTTCCATAGTTAAACAAATTTCTGCATGAATCTTTTATATATTATTGATTCTTAAACACACACAATTATATACAGTAACAATACACAGGATACAAAAAATATGTGAAATTAACCATGTTGATTGTAGGGCCATACATAGCATAAAACATTCTGAAACTAACAGAAAAATTTAAATTTTCCATCTACTGGTTTGATTCCAGAGATTATGGATTATTTTTTCATAGAAAATCATTAAGATAGTATATTCTTCATTGAATTTAAAATCTATTTCACATAAAGCCATATATGGTTTAAGGACACAATTATTCTCAAACTGCTCATGGGATGTATTTTACATTAGAGTTTGTCTCTGTTATAAATAGTGATGAGCTAACTCCATGGTGTTCATTATATCTCAAGTTTGGAGAAATCACGGAAGTGTTGTGAATATTGCCAACTCAGCGAAAGAAATTGAAGTGGGGAAGAACTACCTAAACTCGATTTGACTACATTAAAATGGTGCAATCACCATTAAAGTGTCAATGGGGGCTAGGGAAATCTCTGTCAACTATACTGGACCAATTATTGTGGCCAAAAAGGTGACCTGAGCTGTGCGGCAGCTGTGTCAACCACTGCACCACCGTAAAATCAAAGAACAGTCAAACACGCGCAATCATGTATTTCATCAAAACAAAGCATAAATGCTGAAATCATAGTTAAAAGTCAGAAAAAAACATATAGGTGTTTTAAAGGTAGAAAGTGATGCGTCATGATTGAAGCTGCTAGCTCGTTCTGTTTTTATGAAGTCACACTGAAGGCTGCTGCTTTGCATCATTATGTAAGCCAGAATGATTACAATTTTTAAGGTACAGAATATTATTTGGAATATTTTGGAAAAAACATTGTAGAAAAACTTGGTTCAACACCAAACAAGGCATATTTTGGCATTGATATTCTCCACAAGAAAGGCATTAAAACAGCTGACACTACATTAAAAAAAAATATCAGAAACAACCATTGAAAGCAGTACATATATAATTTAGGATCATTCTGGCAGTGTTTTCAATCATACCACAGTTCTTTGTTTAGATTACGAAAATATCTCCCATAAAGAAAGTACAAGGGACATTTAAAAATGTTAACACATATGCAAACAATGATACAGATATGATTCTAGAAACCAGTATATAGATCAATAGTAATTAGACATAAACACAACATATTGGGAAGACATGAGAACTAGCTTTATGAATTTAATAATATTAATGTAGCCCCTTATAGAAAGCATAAGAAGTATCAAAAGTATAATGCCAATATAAAACACCCTTGTCTTTGACGCTTCTCAGTTGTGTTCACATCAGAAAACCTCAATATCCACAGAATGTAGGCATCTTCTGTAGTATATTATGTAAAGGACAACTTTCTAAACTAAGAAATATAACACTTACTATATGACAATGTATTTCAGTTTCTGGTTTCTGAAAGCCTCTCAATCAAGTTGCTGCTATAAAGCAATCTACCTCAGATATTATTTTGAAAGTTAATTAGGTTATATGTACCCTTAATGGTGAGAGGATGTTCATTTCTTGGTGTTGTACCATTCTTGTTTGCAGCTTCATGGATTTCCGGGTAAATGTTCTGATCTACTCTATGACAGGAGCATGAGCAAGAAAAACTCTTTCCCTTCTTACATTTTTGAGAATTGTCTTCACTTGGTTTACCTAAATAAAATGATCACAGATAGCACAAGGGATTAATGAACATTTGAAAAACTGAAAGAATTACATAATTTGACCGAGGAGATTTAGCTTACAAGTACATTTCTTTTTAATATTATACATATAAAACAAAATTACTTGAAATATGTGGGAATAAAATTAAATCAAGCAGATATAGGGAAAACTAGTTTATAAGCATTCCAGCTTCAGTTTAAATCCTAGTCTACTTTATATATAAAAAAAATATATAGCTATGAAAACAGAAGCAAAAGCACAAAACACTGCTACACTTAAACAAATCAACTCTTGCTTTCAGAAACTGTGGAAAACAGAGGTACAATACAGTAGACTGTTGAAACACAGAAGTAAACACTGAAATGATTAAATGGGTTTGAGTACCCAGACTTTGTTATTAAATCAGTTAAACACAGATTGGCAATTTTCAGATGGGCAACAAAAACATCAAATGTTTCCTCATGTGATCATAACAGTTAAGCCTCTTTAGCCAGTATGTAAATTAATAGCAGGGAATATTAGATTTAAACACACTGTATTTACTAAAAAACATCCCATTAAGGTTCGGTGATTAAATTAATTAACTCTTGGCATTGTACACCTCATTTTAAAAATGAGCACTGATTATTTAATCCATCCATCCATTATCCAACCCGCTTAATATTAATAATATTAATACATTTATATAGCGCCTTTGTCATGCCCAAGGCGCTTCACAGAGCCTTAGAAAAAAACAGCAGGGTATATATAACATTGGATACAAATGTTTTCCTCCTGAATAGAACAATGAAACAGATAACAAAGCATTAAATAGAATAAAGGAGAATAAAGCAGAGTAAAATACTAAATTTAATACTAATAGAATAACTTAACAAATAACCTAATTTGTGATATAACAGACACACAAATTATCCTGAGCACCTGGACACAGAGGTAAACTGAACGAAAGGGCAGAATGTGAAGTTAAAAGCCTTCCTAAATAGATGAGTTTGAAGTTGTTTTTTAAAAGAATTCATGGAGTCAGCTGATCTAATTAATTTCAGGATGTCATTCCAAAGACTGTGTGCTATGGAGCTGAAGGCCCTGTCACGCATAGAGTGCAGGATAGTGTGAGGCACAACAACATTACCAGAATCAGAGGACCTTAGTAGGCGAACAGGAGCATAGCGATGGAGAAGGTCACTGATGTAGTCCAGTGCAAGGCCATTTAAAACTTTGTAGGTTATTAATAGAATTTTATATTCAATCCTGTAAGACACAGGGAGCCAGTGAAGGTGAAGCAGGATGGGTGTGATGTGCTCACTGCTGCTGGTCCGTGTAAGGACTCTTGCAGCAGAGTTTTGAATCAACTGGAGCTGTGATAGAAGATTAGAAGGGGCACCTGCCAGCAGTGAGTTACAATAATCGATGCGGGATGTGATAAAAGCATGGACAAGTTTCTCAGCATTAGAAAAGGAGAGGAAGGAGCGAACACGGGATATGTTACGGAGGTGAAAGTAAGAACGTTTCTTAATGTGGTTTATGTGGGCGGAATAAGAAATGGAGGAATCAAAAATGACAACAAGATTCCTTGCATCAGAAGAAGGTCTGATAAGATCATCGTCAACAGTGACTGAAAAGGAGCTCATTTTCTTAAGTTGTGCTTTAGTGCCAATTTGCAGGAGTTCAGTTTTGTTGCAATTTAATTTTAAAGAGTTCTGCTCCATCCAGGTTTTAATTTCACTGAGACAAGTTGTGAGCTGAGAAAACTCTGATGAAGTTGCACTTTTGACATTGAAATAGAGTTGAGTGTCATCTGCATAAAAATGATAACCCAGTCCATAGCTACAAATAGTAAGGCCAAGGGGAAGCATATAAATACAGAAGAGAAGAGGGCCGAGGACAGAGCCCTGAGGAACTCCTTGTATGACTGGCGCCGAGCTGGATCTGCTGTTGCCAAGACTAACAAACTCTTGCCTATCAGTCAGATAGGACCTGAACCACTGGAGGGCAGTGCCAGAGATACCCAGCATGTTTTCCATTCTGGACAGTAGAATGTCATGTCTGACAGTGTCAAATGCAACAGCAAATACAAGGATCTGCCTGTGTTTTCTTTATTAACTACAAAACAGAAATTCTCCTGCATTTCCATAATACTGATAAAATCTGCTAGCCTATCTGCACTGAGCTCTGCCCAAGAGATGCAATAATGCAGTTACGTCGTAGCTGAAAAAGGAAGGCTTTTTACAGTATATTGTGTCTCATATTTAATACACTGGCTATTTGTAATTCACACCTCAATGAATATATTCAAGGAATGTTAAAATATATTGCATTAATAAAAGTATGCCAAGTTTAATCATCTACTACATAAATACTTTTTGCAAGGGTCTCAAATGCATGGATAACTTATTAAAAAGTAAAGGTTCTCAACATGCTCCATATGTAATGGATCAATTCCACACAGATAACTTTGCTAATATTTCTTAAAAAGTTTTTGGGCATTTTAATGGCTAACTGTTGGATTAGTTAAATAAATATTATTATAAATATATTTTTGTTTTTGAGAATAGAGAGTTAATGAATATTAGTATTGTATAAGACTGATTAATTACATAGAAAAGCATTTGAAATAATGACCTAGAATAGAACTGTTCATTTAGGATATAAATTAACCACAGTCCCACTGTGCTGTTATGAATACTGAAGTAAACTGACTTATAATTCTGAAATGCTCCCTTTCTAATGTGTCGCAATTAATTAGGCTGAACAACTATACTTTCAACAAGGTGAGCTCAGCTCAATTACACTAACACAACAAATGAGAAATCCCATGCTTAGTCACACAAATTATGAATGCCACATACAATCTTACCATACTGGGCCTGCTGCCAGGCCAAAGCTGAACAGAGGAGGGCAAGACTTTTCCCACTACCAGTTGGACTCTCTAAGAGACAGTGCTGACGGCAGTTCAACCCTCTCACAATCTGTGCAAATGAGAAATTAGTACAATAACCATTACAATTAGCTGAATATAACTAGACATTTTAACATAAGCAAATACCACAGATAAAAACATATTAAAGTCAAGTTAGAGCATTATGTATAAAATATAAATTGCACTTAAAAGAAGACTGCCACAATACAATGTATTTACCATTCAAAGGAAATGCAAGCCTCAAAGAGCATACAGAAACTATTCTACAGTGTAGATCACAATTAACTATAATAAAAGACTAAAAAAAAAAGCAAAAATGATAACTACTTACGGAATTCATCATTGCAAGCTGGGATGGGTACGCCTTGCAGGGGAAGACAATCTTAATTCCACCAATTGTATACTCCGAAGCAACTGAACTGGCCATGGCACACTTTCCTGACAACCTGGAATTCAGTGGCATACTGTCAAATGTTTTAATTATCCTAACCTGCGTACAATTTTGCTATAAAGTTATCTATCTATCTAAAGTACACAGACTGAAAACTGAAACGTTAGCATTCATAAATATGCGCAAACCACATGAAGAAAAATCACTTAACTTCCAAAGTTGCAGCAAAATATTTCAGAAATAGCAATATCGCCGTAAGTATGACAACTAAATATTCAACATTAACAGCTTTCACTTAATTGGCCACACATCAGTAGAGAAAAATATAAGTTTAGGAAAGGAAAGGAGAATACCCTTTAGCAGGTCAATATAATAAGCTGTGCCTCGGACAAGGTGAACATCAAGTCACAAAACAAAATGTTAGAAGGGTGGCCCAGCTGTTTACATTACTGCTTCACATTTAAACGAGACTGACTCCGTTAATGGCCCGGTCACTCTCTGTTATGAATTTGATTGGTGACTCCTAGCAGTTAGAGTGCCTTGAACTGGATTAACCTCCTGATGAGGATTGGTTCCTGGCTTGTCCCCTATGTTACTTAGATAAGATTCGACATCAATTGACCCTACAATCACATTAAAGATATAAGACAATGGATGGCAGTAAGTTTACCTTCTCCTCGTGACAATCACGGCAATAACCTAGTCAAAAATATTTACAGTATTGGGCTAGAAAAGCCTATGCTTTTACCGTTCCATTTCAAAAACTTTCTTTCTTTCTTTCTTTCTTTATTCACTTATATTTTTTCTTTTTTTTTTTTTTGTCCCTCAACTCAGCACGTCCAGGAACACGTCTATTTTGATTTTTCACAGCAGCAACTTCTCTCTACTACCTTGGCGCCTTCCGGTGCATGCAATACAACCAATCATGGCGGTAGAACATGGTCACGTGCAAAACAGTGCGTCATTATGAGTGGAAATAAACCAATTATACAGAGGGAATGAAGCAGTTACGTCATGACCTTCTCAACACTAGGTAAAGGGATTTGTAGTTTATAGCATGACTTGCGTGTTTATTCACACACAATCCCTCCTGAATTCCTCCCAAAATATCGGTGCAGCGTTTGGATGATAATGTTTTTTTTCTTATAAACAGAATGGCGATCATTTTTATTGTAGGACCTTTTGTATCACACTTGTTAGATAATGATTCTCAGACATGTGTAACATTAATATACTCAAAACGTTCCCGAAAACCCGGTTGTGTACAAGCAGATACCATTTGCTGGAATATCTGTGTACTACAGACAAAAGACAGAATTTAAATGCAAATTTGAAAATGGTTGCCTCAATAATGAAGTGGTACGGAAGTAATATAAAGAAGTTAACTGTGTGACGATCGCTGGCTACGGCTCTTCTCACTGCAAGACGAAGTCTGTTTAAGAAGCACGTAGCGATTAATGACTGGGTCGATAATATATAGAATACGAAATGTGTAGCTACTTTAGTTACGATAGGGGTTGAGCAAAGCCAAGCAAAATGACACCTTTTATTGGCTAAAAAGATTACAATATGCAAGCTTTCGAGGCAACTCAGGCCCCTTCTTCAGGCAAGATGTAACTAGTAAATTAAACATCGATTTTATGGTGAATTTTACAACGTTCTACTTTAATGACAAAATAAACTACGGGATTAAAGTGGAAATTCCGAGATTAAAATCGAAATTTCGTCTTTAATCTCATTTTTCTTGATTTCTCACTACATTCATAATGGCTACCACGGCACAACACCCAAGTACTATAGACTTTAATCTTGAAATAGGCCTTTTTTCTTCAGTGTTTATATATTTTTTCTCTGTGACCCTAAACTTTTTGCAGAAACCTTTCCTTCATTTGTAAAACTTACAGGTGGAATAATATTTATATTGTTACTGATATTTCAAGATGAAGGTTGAGTGGCTCGAAACAACTTATAAATACTTATTATTTTATACTAGAATTTACAGTAATGTCAAGTCAAGTTGGGGAGCATGCACTGGTACAATGCGTTGCCGCACCCACCACACAACGAATCAACTCAGGATCACGGTTGGCAACCCCCCAGGCAGACACGCGGTCCAGTCCCACCCTCCGGAAATGATCCTCTATCTGCCGCAGCCAGGTGTTACGTGGGTGACCCCTTGGCTTGGTCCAGCCACTTGGGTCCCCAACAATGAGGATCTAACAAGCCGGATCACCCTCGGGGAAACGTGCCATATGGCCATGGTGCCGTAACTGACACTCCCTCGCAATGCAGGTAATGTGCCTCATTCAGGACTCCATGAGCAACTGCTCATTCGACACAAAGTCAGACTAATGGTACCCAAGGATTTTCCTGAGAGACACAGTACGAAAGGAGTCCAGTCTTCTTCTCAGGTCACTGGATAGCGTCCATGTCTCGCAATCATATAACGAGACAGGAAGCACCAAGACTCGTCCTTTTGCATAGATATCGGAAGCGCCACACACCCCTTTCCAGCGACCTCATGACCCCCCATGCTCTCCCAATCCATCTACTGACTTCATAGGAAGAGTCAACCAGAGACATGAATGTCACTGCCAAGGTAAGTAAAACTCTCGACAAGATCGACACTCTCTCCACAAACAGACACACTGCTGATGGCTGTGCCCAAGAGGTCATTAAAGGCATGGATCTTGGTTTTAATCCAAGACACTCGCAAGCACAGACACTCAGACTCCTTGTTCATTCTCTCAAGTGCCCCGATCAGAGCCTCCATTGACTCCGCGAAGATCACAGCATCATCAGCAAAGTCAAGATCCGTGAATCTTTCTTCACTAACAGATGCCCCACAGCTGCTGGACTCCACGACCTTGCCCAACACCCAGTCCATGCAAGCATTGAACAGAGTAGGAGCAAGGCCACACCCCTGACAAACCCAAGAATCAACTGGGAAAAATGCAGAGTTTCTGCCTCCACTCTGCACTGCACTCAAAGTACCAGTGTACAGGCTGGCCATGATATCCAGCAACCTCGAGGGGATCCCGCGAACCCTTAGGATGTCCCACAGAGCAGCTCGATCGACTGAGCCAAATGCTTTATGAAAATCGACAAAGGCTGCAAAGAAACTCTGCCGATATTCGTGTTTGCGCTCCATGAGAACCCTCAGTGCTAGGATGCAGTCGATGGTAGACTTCTTAAGCATAAAGCCAGATTGTTCCGATCTCTGGTAGGTGAGCAAGTGATCACGGATCCTATTGAGGATGACCCTGGCAAGGACCTTACCCGGCACCAAGAGCAGTGTTATCCCCCTGTAGTTACTGCAATCCAGGCGATCACCCTTCCCTTTCTAAATAAGGATGACAAGTCCCGTTTTCCAGTCAGTTGGGATGATGCCAGTCTCCCAAATGGAAGCAAAGATTGCTTGCAATGCCAGGAGGACAGCCTTACCACCTGCCTGGAGAAGTTTAACCTGGATACCACAGATCCCTGCAGCCTTTCCTCACCTTTGCTGCTTCACCACCTGTGCAATCTCAGTAAGATTGGGTGGTTTACAGCTAATTGGAGGATCAGCCTCCAGGACCGTGGACCCAGAGATATCCAACGTCCTAGCCGGAGGATTTTTACAGTAAAATCATTTTTAAAAAGTGTGTCTCTAATATGATACTGCAGGTACAGTATATATGGTCATTTAGCCATAAATCCCCAAGTTGTCTTTTTTACTGCATTTCATGATGCAACATGCATTATATTTACAACAATGCAATATAAAGATTTGATTATAAAATTAAATATTGAAATGTGAATTTAGGATATATTTAGAGTGAAAATTAAAACATATGCATTTTCTACCAATACAATCTGTTTATGGTAGCTGAATGTTGCAGTGGCTCACTTGCGAATAATTTTCTAACCAATATTCAATAAAACAATGCCTTGTTTTTTTATCTGTATGTTATGTTGACTAGTCTTGATCAGTGAATTTGCTGCGTTCCCATTCTCCCTTGTTCGTTGATTTATTTAGTGATAATTCAGCCGGTTTAGGAGAACTTTTTCTTCAGAGCCCGTAATGCTTTGCAAAGCCAGTTCAACATCCCCCAGAGTTGTAACAGCTAACATTGGATTGTACTGCCCCCCTACATATAATACTGATCATTTGCATTACAGACTAGTGGTAGTGGTAGAACTGATAAGTAAATAATGCAGGTTCTCAAAGTGTTACTTTTATGAAATGCTAGGGGGTTCCGCCCCCTGCTCACTTCACTCGCCAACCCCCTACACGCTAATCATTTACCGGATCTGCCGCTTGCGACGAATCATGCTGTGCTTTTGCATAAACATGAATATGTAACTCTGTTTTTGATATCTCTGTCTTTCGAAACTATTATCACTGACAATTCGTCACATGTTGGTTTATTATATATGCAAGGGTGATCTATCGGATTCATATAGAAATCCAAGAAAACTTCTTTGTCCATGTTTTTCAGATTAATTTTGTGTAAAGTGCGATACTTTTGGACGTATAGATTTGTATCCATTATTGCCTGTAGAATCTCTAATATGTCCGATCGTTTAAATCTTTTGATTCCATGTTTCATCACTTCTCCATGATCTTGAATATAAACCTGACCGAATTGTGGTTTCTTTGAAATTAAACTTGTAGCAGCTCTGTCATATTACCTATGTCCATATATTCAATATCTTTTTCACTGTTCTGTTATTTCACAGAGTAATAATTTCCGTTTGTTAGCGCTAATGCGAACTTTACTATGTTTTTTGAGACTTTCGAATTTTAGTACTTTCATAATCTCTAACCTGCTCTGCATGTGTATCACACCAATGTTTTTTGAACCTCTTTACAACGTTCTACTTTGTCTTTTACTCTTTGTCTTTTCTTCTTTGTTTGTCTTTTATTTCCACTCCCGCTTGGACCTGTTAGGTTTTCAATTCATCTCTTGGCACAAAGTCTCGTCTTGCACAACGTGAAATTATCTCTCTGAAAATGTCTCATCTGGTCTCTCTGAAAAAGTCTCGTTTCAAGAGAAGGAGGCACGTGAAAATAAAAAAAAAAACAAACATTGAAGGTGCCTGACCAAACCAGGGGGGTATTTTTCGTACGTCGCTTAAATCATCCGAGATCAGGTGCCTGATCTTGGATAAGTTAATGCCGGTGACACTCATCCGGGATAGGTCGGTTTTTCAAACGCAGCGGTGTATTAGATTAGTCGAGCTGGATCTAATTATCCAAGATGAATGCGCGCACCCGCGCTAATTGAAAAGCCCATATATATTGAGTCTAGAAAACATGATCAGCAAGTCTTTGATAGGCTGTAACAAAATGATGAAAGAACGGGCGCATTTTTTTTTCACACACGCGGTGCAAGACCTTTTATTCGAAGGACATGAAGAATTTCAAGATTTAATATGCACAAGGGGTAACACTGCAAAAACAGCCCAGACCAGAAAAGACGGCTGGCAAAAAGTGGCCGACAAATTAAACGCTAAGTAGTGTGCATTGTACTTACTGAATGCAGCTTTTCATTTCCTATGTGTCAGATTAATTATTATTTAATATGTCGTAATTCCAGATCAAACGTGAGCACAAGGAGAACATGGGAACAGGTTAAAGTGAAGTGCAAGAATATACTTCAAACTGGTAAATATTGATATATAACTATTTAAAGAATTGTTGACATAAATAATCATATATAATATAAAAAACATTAATTTTAAAGCTAATAAGAAGGCAGACAAGCAAAAAACAGCTGGAGGTCCACGCGGTCCAGATCTAACCCCTGCAGAAGAGCTGGCTCTCCAGCAAAATGCCCATCAACCTGTTTCTGAGGGCATTCCAGGGGGAAGCTCCTCCTCAGAACCAGTGGCAGGATGCAGTGGTCACTTCATTTCAGGTAAAGGATGGTCATTGCATATATTTACCCTCAATGTGTACCATAGGTATGTTCCATATAGCCCTCTTTTTTGTTGGGTCAGTTGCAGGGAATGTCATATCCCTAGAACCTGTGTGTGACCAACGAGATATTAACAAAGGTCAAATATTTGATGAAGACACTGTGTCTGATTATTCATCAGGAGGAGAGGTACATTTTCCAAATAATGTTTTGATCAAACTCCACTCTGATCAGTCCCATGTGCCCCAATCACATTTGGAAATCCTGGGTAATGAGAATGTTAGGCTGACTGTGAGATTCTTCATGGAACTGTGGGTGTTTTAGCCTGTGTATTACCTACCTGCAATGGCATGAAATGCCTTTTATTGTCTGCACACGCAGGTGTCCAGGAAACACAATGAAAACCCGAAGGAAATATTTCAGAGACAAACAGACTTTACGAATTGCCTGGCAAACTGCACTTTTAGTTAGATTTTCCGCATCGCCTACAGTATATAAAAAAGTGCCGCTTGTAAAAAACCTCAAAGCATTGCATACTGTCTGTGTGGTTGTGAGAGCCCGGCTTCGCCGAGTTTGACTTCGAATATAAGGTGCTAATAAATCTTTGAGGTACAATATTCCCCCTCGGCTAAAGCGGTATCTTTCGAAAAGAATTTCCTCCGGGAGCAATAAAGGATCTTGCCGATCGCGCAAACCCCTCTCTATATGAAATTCTCGTCTTATAATTTGCGCACCAATATCAATTGGTCGCTCATTCATGAATGGCGAAGCCACCGATTACGTGTGTAAACTAATCCTTGTTTACATCAAACAAACCTGCTCCCAGCAGGTTTGAGGATTTGGATGTGCTGCTATGACAACACTTCCAGCAAGAGTTTCGAAAAACCGACAGATCCAGGATCAGGCCAAATCGTCAACAATTACATCCAGCTAAACGAGTAATCCACTTACGAAAAATACCCCCCAGGAGACTATATGAAATAATAATAACAAAAGATTTATTACTATTTATAAGATGTTTCTATCTTTTTGATAGAAAAAAGTGCAAAGCAACAGCACAGACGGTTTGGAGAGCCTTCAACATAGAAGGAGGCAGTGATTTCAATCATGATGCACCACTTTGAATTTTCTGCCTTTAAAAGATCTATATATATATATATATTTTTTTGACTTTTGACTACGAATTCAGTATTTCCGCTTTGTTTTCATGAAATATGTGATTGCATTGCCTTCTTTCTTCTTTGATCTCATGCGAGGCACGGTGGTTGGCACTACTGCTGCACAGCTCAGATCACCTTTTTGGCCACAATAATCTGTCCAGTATAGTTGGAAGACATTTCCCTAGCCCCCAGGGGTACTTTAAAGATGGCTGCACCGTTATAATTCTGTCAAATCTAGTTCAGTTAGTCCTTCCCCATTGAGTTCAGTGCATTTCACCTAGATGAAGCCTCAGAACATTGGTCAGATTGGACACCACACATGAATTTCAAGCATTTTGTTACTGATGAAATGATAAGTGAAACTGTAGTACAAGCAATCTTCTACAGTGTACAGAAACAGGGAAAATCAGTAGAGACAACTGTCAAAGAAATTGAACAAGTTCTTAGTATGCACCTGTATACGGGATTAGTACAGATGCATTGTGTTTGAGGCTGTGGGAGATGGAGACAAAGCATGTTACGATTTGTGATGTGATGTTGTGAGATCGATTTCTGAAACTGCCGACACTGATTCACTTTTGGGACAACCTCAATATGTCTGGTGATGTGAAGAAAGACAAAATATGGAAGCTCAGGCCATGGTTACAAAAACTAAGAAAAAGATTTTTTTCTATAACTCCTGAAGAATTTAATGTGGTAGATGAAATCATAGTGTCATTTAAGAGCAAATCTCATCTATGTGTCTACAAGTCGGCAAAACTTCACAAATGGGGTTTCAAGATGTGGGCACGTGCTGGAGAAAGTGGCCTTCTTTATGATTTTCAGGTTTGCCAAGGTGCAGAAAACTCAAATAAAGATAAATCTGATGTTGGAGGTTACTGGACATGTTGTCCTAAAAATTACATCAACACTTCCAGCATGAAAAAATCATAATGTTTTTGCAGACATCTGTTTTACATAAGTTCCTCTGGTAGAACACCTGAAAGAAAGAGGAATCTACTTCTTAGGTGCAATCTGAATGTACAGTGTAAAAGACTGCAGTATGCTGGATGAGAAAGTTTTTTTTCAAAATAAAGGTAAGAGTATCAGTGGATTTTAGAGTTAACCAGGAAAATATTATCATTTTAAGATGGTGTGACAACAAAGCTATGAACCTGCTCTCTTCTTTTGTTGGTATTGAACTAATGGGAAAAGTAAAACGGTGAGATCGAAAATCCAAAACATACATAATTGTTCCCATACCAGCCATTGTTGAAAAGTACAATAAATTCATGGGAGGGGCTCACCTCCTTGATATGCTGTCTGCACTTTACAAGTTCAGTTTTGATTCCCAGAGATGGTACATGTACATTTAGTGGCACATTGTCACAGTGGCAGTCATCAATGCATGGAATCTCTACAGAAGAGACCAGAAATAACTGGAACCTTCAAAGAAACCCATGGCTCTGCAAAGATTTCAGGCTTTCATTGGTACTTCTCTCACAAGTGAAGGAAAGGCCAAGAACAATTGTGGCAGACCACTATCCTCTCCAGAACCAGAAGCAACACCACCCCGCAAAAGGCCAACTTGTAGTGTCAAATCAAAATCAAATCAAATCAAATCAAAATCTTTATTGTCATTTGAGCAATGAGACATTGTACAACAAAATTTTAGGTGCAAATTTCCAGTGCAAAAAAAATAAAATGAAAACACAATTACTCAAGTTAAAACTAAAATAAAAAGGGAATAAAATAAGTACCAAAATACTCCATAACAGCAGAACAATGTTTTCCACTCATACTGTACATACATTATATTGCACTTGTCCCTTAGCCAATGTTGACTTAGAGCTGTATTGTAAACATGAAGGTGCACTTGGTCACATTGACCACTTAGCAGCATTCAGCATGGTGATGGCTGAAGGATAGAAACTGTTTCTCAGTCTGTTTGTCTTAGTCTTTATGGATCTGAAGCGTCTGCCTGAAGGCAGGCGTTCAAACAATGCATGTCCTAGGTGTGATGGGTCCTGAAGAGTTTTCTTGACGTACCTGAGACAACAGGAACTATGTAGTTCTTCTAGTGAGGGGAGAGGACAGCCGACTATCCGCTGGGTGACCTTAATGACCCGGTGGAGTTCTTCTGTGCTACTGTGCAGCTGGAGAACCACGCACAGAGACAGTAGACCAGGATGCTCTCTACTGTGCAGCGGTAAAAGGACACCAGCAGTTTCTTAGGAATGTTGTTCTTCCTGAGCACCCTCAGGAAGTAGAGTCTCTTTTGGGCCACCTTCACTATCTCAGCAGTGTGTGTTCCCCAGGTCATGTCCTCCGTAATGGTGACTCCCAAGAAGTGGAAGTCTGAGACCCTCTCCACACATTCCCCGTTGATGATGAGTGGCTAGATGTTGTCTGCCTTCTTCCTGAAGTCAACAATGAGCTCCTTGGTCTTGGCTATATTTAGGAGCAAGTTGTTATTCCTACACCACTTTTCCAGCCGCTCCACCTCATCCCTGTAGGTGGACTCATCCCCCCCCAGAGATGAGCCCTACTACCATGGTATCGTCAGCGAACTTAGCAATGGTGTTACTGTAGTGGGCAGGAATGCAATCATGGGTGTAGAGGGTATAGAGCAGGGGGTTTAACACACAGTCCTGTGAAGCCAATGCTGAGGCTGATGGGTGTGGAGAAGTAGGGGCCCACTCTAACCCTCTGAGTGCGATCACTCAGGAAGTCCTTGATCCAAAGGCAAGTGGAGTGTGGAAGTCCTATGTCTGACAGTTTGGTCACTAGTCTGGGGGGTAAGATGGTTTTAAAGGCAGAGCTGAAGTCTATGAAGAGCAGCCGTGCGTAGCTCCCCTGCTGCTCCAGATGGGACAGAATAGCATGGAGAACAGTGGCGACAGCGTCCTCCGTAGACCTGTTTGCTCTGTAGGCAAACTGGTGCGGATCAAGCATGGGAGGAATGAATGACATGATGTGGTTCCTGATGAGCTTCTCGAAGCACTTCATAACCACAGGGGTCAGTGCAACTAGCCTGTAGTCATTAAGACTGGTGATGGTCTGTTTCTTGGCCAGAGGCACTATGACAGAGGATTTCAGGCAGGATGGCACAGTGGACTGAGACAGAGACTCCTGTGCCTCCTGATATGAGAAAGGATGTCATTGATCATTCCCTAACTTGGGAAACACAAGAGATTCAAGCACTGCACAGAAAATCACTTCTTTAATGTCTACTGTGGGAAATGCAAAATCGATCTATGCTTGAACAAAGACAGAAACTGTTCTTTTTTCCTACCACAATTAAAAAGCCTTTTGTAATGTTCAAATGTTGTCCAAAATGTATGGTTTTGTTTCTTAAAAAACATGTGATCAATAATTTGCTATAAATGTTTTGGGAATCAAAAACGATACAAAAATTATCATATAAGCAAATTGTTTTTTCAATTTTATTTTGTCAAAAGGTTCAATGAACACTTTAGTTTCAAAACATTTGAATTTTCTGGCTATTATTTTATATGTCAGGCTTTACAGGTTAAACCTTTTAAAAAAAAGTCTCATAAATAATTATAACTTCTTCATTTGTAGTTCGAGCTGGAGGTGGAGTGTCTTCTTTGGTAATCTTCCATATTCTTGATAGGAATTTCTGTTTTAAAATATGGAAGAGAATGTATCAACGTAAAAGATTTTCACATTTGTAACATAAAACATCACATGTAAATTCACATGATCCAATTTAGTGTTGCAGGGGTCTGGTGCAGTACTGGGCACAAGATGCGAAGGCTTACAATCACATACACATCTTATACAGGGAAAATTTCTAGTAGTCAAATAATCTAACGTGCACATTTTTAGGGATGTGAGAAGAGAAACCAGAGCATCCATAGGAAAACTCGCACAGATAAAGAAACAAGACATAAAGTTAATACAAATAAAATCTGTCCATAAGACATTTTTATTTTATATGTATTATTTGTTTTATTTTTTAATTTCTATGATGCTAACAGGTAATGCATTTGAAATTCAGTACACAAGGAAATACTAAAGACACTGAATTATGCACATATATTAAGAAAGGGGTCATTGACCTTCCAAAGAAATGCAAAATTGACTAATGTAGGGGTGGCAAACTCCAGGCCTTGAGTGCCACAGTGGCTGCAGGTTTTCATTCTTTCCATCTTCTTAATTAGTGACCAGTTTTTGCTGCTGATTACTTCTTTTAATTAACTTGACTCAGGCCCCATAGTTGTTTCTTTTTCTTTAATTAGCAGCCAAACAATAATGAGACACAAAACAAGCCACCATATGACCAGCTCCCCTGTGCCCATCACACAATATCTGAAATTAAAGAGAGGTGATGGTCTTGGTAAGGTTGATCTCTCAGGTCACCAAAAAATTTTGACGGTGTTCTTAGAAAGAATGGAAAAACAAGTTTTCGAATTGTGTGCTGTGGCAGCATGAGAGCAGCAGCAAGCCATGGAATTAAATAACGGGTTTAATTAACAGCAAGAATTGGCTTCTCATTAAGAAAGTGAATGGAGTGAAATTGGTTGGAGTTTGAAGCCCCAGTTTAGCTTGTCATCTGTTAGCTCATTTCACATCTCATTTCTGCTTGGCTGTCATTTAATGAAGAAAGGAATCAATTCAGAGGGCTGAACTCTTCTAACAGGGCTATTAAAGTGATTGGGAAAAAGTTAATTAGCAGTGAAAACTGGTCACTGATTAGGAAAAGGGTTAGAATGAAAACCTGTAGCCACTGCAGCACTCCAGGCCTGGAGTTCGTCACCCTTAGTCTAATGGATATGGATCCTTATTTCTTTGATAATAACAAAATAAGTACCTTTAGACAGACTTCCTGGAATGGTTCTTGGTGAAATGCAATTAAAATCTAATTGGACAACATGGTATCACATTAATTAAAATTCTTAGGAAGAAAATTAGACTAGTTTGGTTTCAATTTAGTTAACATGTTGGAGCAGTCTAGTCAAAAAATAGCGACCCCATATAAAAATAGGGATAGCTACAGAAGAAGAAGAAGTATCAGAGTTATCTACATTCATAAAATCACACATATATTGACAAACACATTAACATAATTCCAGACAATATCAATCAATAGCATTCTTACCAAAGACAAGAAATGAGTTGAAACTGGAGTTTGATTCACTGTTTCTTTCTGTTGCTTCTTGCAGGTTTGACACTGAAATTCAATGTTTAGAAGTACCATCAGCCAAATAAGAAATTAAGCTCTCTGTATGATAAATATTTAAAAATGTATGTGCCACTTGATAGTGACAGGGCCTTATCACCTACAAAGGGTAAATATTCATTATTCTTTATTATAAAATAGGCGCTATACAATATGTTAAAAACAGACACTGTTGGAAGAAAATTAGGGGTTAACTGACCTCAGAAGAACTGACTCTGGTCCTAAGATCAGAAGTTACCCTGGTGTGTTAAAGCTACCTCAATGCAGAAGTCTAAAGTCTGGAGTTGAGAGTAGAGTTTGCAGTGAAAGATCGCCAGCTGAACAAGAGGCAAAACTTGTGATTAATGGAGGCAGAAGGTGAGAAAGGAGATTGCTTGTCATGGACCTTGGAAGGTAGGTAAGAGTGCCAGCAACACCCAGATACATAGGGAGCAATATGGTAGTAAAGGACGAGAAAGCTGTTTTTATCTTGTCTATTTTATTTTTATGCATTGATTTCTCCATTTTTTGTATGATTAACAATCAATAAAATGCCATTTTTAGGATAATTTGGACTTTTTGGCATTATTACAACATTATTATAAAACTGGATCTCTTCCATAATTGTTTTCATTTTCAGTGCCATTTAGAGCATGGTGAATATACCTAATCTGAGGAAAAAATGTTTATACTTGCTTGGCACAAAAGACATTCTTGAGTGTATGCAGTAATCCTGCTGACTGACTGGGTATTTGGTGTTCAATCAAAGAATAACAGCATTTCAGCAGTGTAAGCTAGAGTTGCGAGTTTTTGTTTTTCTTATAATCATATCCAAGCACCCCAGTTATCAAAAAGAGAGAAGATCTAATTAATTTTGCATGATGTTAAATTATGTTTTATATACAAGGAGAGATATACAAATGTTGAGTATGATTTCAAAAAGGAAGAAAAAACAGAATCCAGCTGTTCCCCTGAACATTAATATGTAAGAGAGACTGGTCAGCTCACAAATTGGCCCACCATGTATTTCTAATAATTCCCTTTCCTTTTCACTTACACACTGTGACTCACAGATACCTCTCCTCACATCATCTAGCACACTGTCCTGCTCCTGTCTTAACTATAGTTTCAATTTGTCTATGGATAGGAATGCCCTTTAAGACATGAATGTCATGTTGGTAGTTATCTAATTGGGTAATCACAATGCTAACCTCAAGTACAACTATTAATAACAGATTTGTAGATATATTATAAACTGTTCATTAATTTAAATATTAAGATTATAATTAACAATCTTTTCATAATGATGTTGTGCACAAAGTGTGTGCAAATGGGCCATCAGTTCACTGAAAGCCATTTTAATCTGTAAATTTGTAGAAAGTTTATATGTCTAGTAAGATGTGAATTTGTTAAATTAGACCATCAGAAATTGAATTTCTCCAAGT
Source organism: Erpetoichthys calabaricus (assembly GCF_900747795.2). NCBI lineage: Eukaryota > Metazoa > Chordata > Cladistia > Polypteriformes > Polypteridae > Erpetoichthys > Erpetoichthys calabaricus. The sequence goes on from NC_041401.2 coordinate 88,297,055, forward strand.
GCACTACTAAGACGCTACCTGGCATCTTTGTAATTTGGAAGCAATGGCAAAACCTTTGACGTATCAAAAATACTGTATTAAATCACAAGGTTCAGATGATCACATTAAACATTACACAATATAGCTTTTCCACTTTTATTCTGACTGTCTAGTGTGAAGTATTTTCTTTTCCACCCTTTCTGTCACTCTTTTCTGGTATTCATGCATATCTCCTAACATCTCCTAACACCTACCATTCGAGTGCTCCAGCCACTACCCAACTCTGTTATGCTATCAAGGGAAAGCTTTTAAACCCTATGCTTGGATTACTTTAGAGATCAGGAATGCACTATAGTATTCAAGGGTGTTAACTAATGGTTACATCTAAACGTTGTGAATGAACTACACCCTTCAGTCTGGTTAGGCTTTTACTTCCTCCCATAAAAATGCAGTATAGTTTCCCTTGTCCTAACTGGAAGCCATCAGTTCCCACCTGCCACCTATGAGTGCTCTCAATGGTTTCTTGCCAAGCCATCGTAGCCTCAATTTCTTTATCAATGGAGCAGACATTCTGGCATGTGATGGTCAGACTAGGCTGGATAGAAAGAACGCCCGTCAGAAATACTTCCTGCACAGTCATGGATTACCTTCTTCTAATGGCCCCTGTCTCCCTGCGATAACATGCAGAAATACATATTGAGATCCATTGTGGGGTTCACTCTCTCTCTCTCTCTCTCTCATGCTAACTTGGTTGAGTTTTTACTTTGTATTGTGCTGACATAAAGCCCATTCAAATGGCCTTCCTTTTCCAGTTGAGCAAAACCTCACATTCAAAATAAATAAATAAATAAATGAGTAAATATATATATATAAATGAAACACATACCGGCCAAGGGACTTCAAAAACATCAAATATTATCAACAGAAGTCCAACAATGAAAAGTATTACTGCAATGAAGCCTTTCAGAATTAATGCAATTTTCTGTCGTTCCACAAGTTCAGCATCTAATTAAAGGGGAAAACAAAGTATGATAATTCAAATCATATCAGGTTTAAATCAGGACAGGGTTAATTATTAAAAATTTAGTTATATTTCAGTAACATGGTTTGTGTGATGTGGATAATAACATTTTTATAACTTGAGGTTTATGACTGACCTTCTTGTGACTCTTTTGTATTCTGTAAAGACTCTTCTGAATGTGGCGTCAAGGTGGTTTCATGTGGTGATATCCAGCATTGTGATATTAGAGGCACAATGTCTAGAGAAAGGTGTAAATTAACATTATTTCAAAACTGTCACACATTTTCAGTATTAAATTGAGGATGTGACATCAACTGACTGGGTTCCCCAAAAGGTAATATGAGTAAACATGCTCCTAACAGGCAAGTTAATTGCAGACATCCATCCGCCTACACATTCATTTTCAAACTAATTCCAGTTCAGGGCCATGGGTCCAGTATTAGCTACAAAGAGCACAAGGAAATAATCAGCCCTGGATATGGTGCCATGGCAGGCTCCACTTATGCACATACATACAGGGGCAGGTTGGAATCATCAGTTATCTTAACATACACATCTGTAGGGATGTGAGAGCAAAACCAGAGTATCTGGAGGATAACCCATGTAGATATAGAGTTAACATGCACACTCCACACACACATAACTTGGGGAAGATTTCAACCCAGGATGCTGGATCCATGCAACTTCAGAGATAGCAGCTTAGCCATCATATCACAGTATAGAATGCTGAAACCTACTTAATCCAGTTTCTAAGACATTCAAGCTAATCTTTTTGCACAAGTTATATAGTATTTTCTACAACTATGTTGATAAATGCTAAATTGTTCCTTACTGAATGTGTTCTGAACTTGCTAAACGTTTTACAAGAAAAAAAGATTTTAAGTTATTCCATGAAATTAAACAAATGTTTAACTTACCTGTACAGATGATACCAAAGGCTGTGTTATTTATCTCCTTATTACCTGAGAATTTTATACAGCAGTTTGATTCGTTACCATAGTTGACAACAGGAGAGGGAGTGACTGGTCCAGATTTGTGAGTGCTATCTGAATATAGCAGATACACCTCAAAATCCTTCAGGTTAATGTGGCATTTGAAATTAGCAACTGAGGTGCTTTTGTTGTGTTTATTTTCATATGTGCTCGATTTCTCTGTCAACAAAATGCAAAATGTTACAGTATTAAAACTAAAAACATTTCCCTCTGCCCACATATTTTTTGTACTTGCTTAATGCTATTCAGAATCACAGAGATCCATAAATGCCCTGCTAGGCTTTTTTTTTGTACAGTTAATTTGCACTATTTTCTTACCATATGAAAATCCATCAAAGTTCTTCTGCGATAACAATGTTGCATTCTTAATCACACAGATAGAATTGCTACTTTCTAGAGAATAAAAGGCAACAAATTACATGATTGCAAAAGAAAAGGATCATCTGATGACATATTTGATGCAGGTTATCCATAAGTGTAATGCTGTTCTTTTCTCTTTAAGAGAAAAAAGAAATGGAAAATACTGAACTCACCAAAGTTTAAAAAATATTTGGAATGCTGCTGATACTCTAAGATATGTCTAGAACCAAGACTTTTGTAAAGTTAAAAATTGAATAGAACACTTACCATGTTGACTATGGCTGGAAATCAGAACAACAAAAATAAGCACCACTGTAGGATCCATCTGTGTTTATCACTCTGCAATCTGGATTTCTTCATCTAAAGTGAAGTTTATTATTTCTTAGAGAAGAGAATAATTAACCCACAGGATTACAGGCAAATCTATTTTGAATGTATTTTCATCCAAGGTGCTAAATAGAATATATTTCAAATAAGCTGTACAAAAATATCTGAGCTGTGTCAGTACCTCAAAGAGGTTTTAAAAGTGTTACAAGTAATATGGCTGATACTTGCATGGTTTCTAATGAAAAATAAAATGAAAGTAAAGGCAAGCCCCAGCAATTTTAGTGTACTGCCATAAAGTCTATAAACTGAGACTCTGTTTCTCATAAAAACAGCAAATTATGTGGGGAATGCCTAAGAGATTAGTCAGGCTGCTGTTGTTCATTAGGAGCAGAGTTTTACACTGCAATACATACATACACACATTATCAAAAAAAGCTTAATTCAGTTCAAAGTCATGGGGACAGTAATACATTTACCTTTTAAATAATATTGTGAAAATAACCATCACATATTTCTAGGAATTAGTATCATGCATTATGAATAGGTGGCAGATTAGCGAGAAGTTGCCAGGGCAAATTGTACAATCAAGGAGAGATTGAACAGAGGAAACTCATACAGCACTCTAGGGGGTAGAGAGAGAGAAATGAGACATACAGACAGAGTGAGAGACACACAGCCTCACATGCAGCAATGAAGGTCTTGCCAGAGAGAAAATGTAGGAACCACTAGAGGGCGCTATACATTGCATGCATATCAGAAGCCATAGAAGGGCAATTGATAGGGGTGCAAGTGAGAGAGAAATTGGGATGGGGGCTGCTCTGAGTACAACCCTAATCCAAAATACAAACAACTCTGTTTTAAATGTGTATCTGTCTGAAATTAACTAACTAATTTTGCTGTTATTTTTCATTTATTTATTGCCATTTTTAATGACTTTGTTAGTGACATTACCAACAGTGCCGTTTTATGTTTTTGATATTGCTATGCTGCTGTCCTTGTGTGTTGAGGCATTGCTGTGCATGTATGGGTGTGCTGCCAACATGACAGCCATTTTCAATAAGGGGAAATGACAAGTTAGTGTCTGCACTTTTTACAATAAAATGACCTCTTGGCTGAAATAATATGCAGATGATATGGTCTTATATATATCGGACCCAGAAAACACTGTCCCTGCTGTTTTAACAGCACTAACAGAATTTCAAAAGATATCTGGTCTTAGAATTAATCTGAATAAAAGTATACTCTTTCCAGTGAACTCACAAGCATATAATATTAAATTAGACACCCTACCTTTTACCATAGCAGATCAGTTTAAATACCTAGGGGTAAATATCACAAGTAAACATAAAGCTCTTTATCAACAAAATTTTGGCGTCTGTATGGAAAAAATTAAGCAAGACTTGCATAGATGGTCAACCCTTCATCTCACTCTAGCCGGAAGAATTAACATTGTTAAGATGAATATCCTTCCTAAACTTCTCTTTTTATTTCAAAACATTTCAATATATATCAATAAATCGTTTTTTAAACAGTTAGATTCAATAATAACCTCATTCATTTGGAACTCAAAACACCCACGTATCCGAAGAGCGACCCTACAAAGACCTCAGGCAGAAGGTGGCATGGCTTTACCTAATTTTCAGTTTTATTACTGGGCAGCAAGCATACAAGCCATAAAAACCTGGACACAAATAAATGCACATACCCAGGCTTGGTCTGCAATAGAAGTAAAATCCTGTAGTACTTCTTTATATTCCCTGCTCTGCTCTCCAATAAATGAAAGTTATCGCAAATATACTAATAACCCAATTGTGCTTTACTCACTCAGAATATGGAACCAAATTAGGAAGCATTTTAAGATGGAAAATCTTTAATCAGTGGCACCTCTGCAAGGGAACCACCTCTTTCAACCTTCGCAAGTATATCCAGTTTTTAATACCTGGAAAAGTTTTGGGATTAAAATGCTCAGAGATCTTTATATAGACAACATATTTACATCTTTTGAACAATTACGTTCAAAATTTAACCTCCCAGCTACACATTTCTTTTACTATCTTCAAATTAGAAATTTTGTTAAACAGAAATTGCCCGATTTCCCCCACCTCGCACCCTCCACAATGCTGGAAAAAATACTGCTCAATTCCGAGGAAACAAACACTATTTCCGCAATATATAAAATCTTATTAGAGTCCCTACCTTTCAAAGATCCAAGAGGACATTGGGAAGAAGATCTCTTAATCAATATATCAGAAAAGGAGTGGAAGGTAGCAAAGCAGAGAATTCACTCGAGTTCCATATGCGCAAAGCATAGAATTATTCAACTAAAAATTATATATCGAGCTCATCTGTCTCGCTTAAAACTGTCCAAAATGTTTCCAGGCCAGGATTCAACCTGCGAGCGCTGCAACCAAGCTCCTGCCTCACTGGGTCACATGTTCTGGGCCTGCACCAAACTAACATCATTTTGGACAAAAATTTTTAAGTGCCTCTCAGACAGCCTTAGTATCACAATCCCTCCTAACCCACTAACAGCTGTGTTTGGTGTCCTTCCAGATGGACTTGAATTGGAGAAGGACAAACAAACGGTGATTGCATTCACTACACTCTTGGCACGCAGACTTATTTTGTTAAATTGGAAGAATCCTAATTCTCCTCTTATAAGTCAGTGGGAAACCGATGTTTTATATTATTTGAAATTGGAAAAAATCAAATTTTCAGTTAGAGGATCTGTACAAAATTTTTTCAAAACAAGGCAGGATTTAATCAATATTATTTTAGAATAAGAGAATTAACTATTATTGCATTTAACTCCCTTCTCCATCTCTTATTTATATAGATATTTACTTCTCCCCTTCTTTTGTCTAATGTTGCCTTATTAAAAAGCTTAAAGAAATTTTCCTTTAGCTAAGCTCTCCTTCTCAGGGGTGGGGTTTGATTTGTTTTCAAATTTGTTGGGTTATAAATTGATCTGTTTGTATGGAATGATTACAATGAAAATTAATAAAATAAAAATATTAAACAAAAAAAAAAAAAAAAAAAAAGAAATAATATTCCTTAAGATTCATTTTAATTTTAGACATTGATAGTTATTTTTTAACTTGTGTCTTTTGAAGATAACAATTTTCTTCCTTTGGTTTTGATTGCTTAGTGCTTTAGTATGTCCTGACTTGGCCCATCTGACTTCTCTCCTTGAATTCTACCTAAATCATGACTTCTTGGGACTCTCCTTATTAGTCAGTTTTGTTCTGTTCGACCAATCAATCTGAATGATTGTACAAGAATGAGATTATCAAAGATATTACTTTTGTGATATGACTCACAAAGAAGAAATTTGCTTTAAAGCAAAACAGAAGCAAACCAAACACTAGCTACCCCCCTGAGGCTGACTGGGCAGGATATAGTTGGAGTTATTTGTCCACTTGCATACATAGTGTACTGCTCTGTACGTTGTGAAAAAGATATGGGACGAGAAGGCAAGGCATAGTCAAGAATATAGGTAAGTCTGATACCACAAAATCAAAACTCTGTTTTGTCAAACCTAATCAAAAATCAAAACTCATGTAATAGAAAATAACGGAGCATAAAGTAATTATTCTGCAATCACTTAACAAAACACACTCACCCCGGTGTGAATGTTCAATCCACAATTTTGTATAATTCAGAAATACATAATGTCAATCTTTATGCGTTTGCATAGATGAAAAATATGCTACACACTCCCAGTATCTCAGGGTAACTACAGCATAGTAAACATACATGAAATCTTACAAAATGGTGATAGTCATAATGAACAACAGTGACACAGTGGTAAGACACTAAATACTTCTAACTCACATAAAAATACTTTGATGGTGAAAATAAACGTTACATTTGGGTTCTCTGGTGTTAAAAATCATTAATAGAACTGAGACCTGCCATAGAAGGTACAGAAATAGTGAGAATATTACATTACCTTCCTGCCAGTTAAGTATTTTCTTAACTCTGTCCCTGATTCTAAGTTGAAAAGGTCTCTGACAATAAGTGGCCTTTAAAACCCACTCTGTGGTTTCTTCTAGGGCAATTCCCAGAATTACTTTAAATGTCTATGGGACTTTTCTCTAGTGTACACTCCAGTGGTCCTGTGTATATTTGCACTCATATGCACCTATTCACACTTAAAGGGATTAAACAATTGTTGGCTGCCATTTCTCCTGCCCTTTATAATATGCGGTCCTGGGCTTCTGGCAGTCCCCCCTAATCTCTTTCTTACTTTAAGTAAGTAAGGCATGATGGGACCAATGTTCCCTCTAAGGAGTAGCATATAGTGAGCAAAAAACATTGTTTATGAGCGACATTTTGTTTAAGCCAAAAATTTATGAGCACCAACTCCGACGGTCGGAGTGAGCGATCATGCGATAAGTATGAGCAACGCCGTCGGAATGAGCGATCGTGCGGGAAGTATGAGCGACACTCTGAATTCGTGTGAGCGATTGCTCACGCGCTCAGCTTAGAGGGAACATTGGATGGGACACTGTTGGGTCCTGTTTACAGCAAATGACTCTTGCAAGAGTTATCACAGATTCCTAGGTTCATAAGGTCAATATTTTGACTTAAACAGGGTACAGTGAAATTCCCACTTAAACATGCTAATAAACATACAACATGTCAAAACTCTCCAGCAACAGGATCACTGAGTACAATTACCTTATCTCGAAACTTCTGTCTTCTTTGTTTGAAACAGCTGCACAAGGAGTGCAAACTCCATACCTACAGTACTTGGAACTCTGACCCAGATTTCAAGACTTAATAGTCAGCATTGTTTTGAGAACTGCTCTGCCTAGCTTGTCTGCTTAAATGCTAATCATCACATTACAGGTTATCACGGAGGCCAGTTCAAATGTTAGACTTTTTTTTTCTACAGTTTAAAGATATGCTGCTAGGCTAAATTATATGTTTAAACTTTCCCTGAATGACAAGTACATATCAATCAAACCATTGAGCCATACAGAATACATAATGAAACCATTACCTACACTCAATTCAACTAGTAAAATTCTTACAGCTAAACATTTTCAAATACTGTACACCCACATAACTTTCTCAGGTGATGGGTACATTTATTTTTAATTTTTTTCAGTTTCTACAGATTTTAATCCTTAGCCTGTCTTTTGACTATACACTTACCTTGTCGCTTTTTGAACCTGCATTTCCAGGTTCAGGAAATCTTTTCTGTCAGGATCTGCATGTTATCAGCTCAAAACATTTTATAGTTATTCTGATGACGTAATTTTGAATTTTGTTTGTTTGATGGTTGCCACCATTTTATTGTTATTTTTGAATGCCAACAGACACATTGTTCATCAGAACTCCTAAGTTCCATCTTTAAACAATATGGATGACTCATGACCTTAGTTCTTTCTAGCTCTATGATTGTAAGGATTCACATCAAGATGGCATCTCTGAACAGCTTCCTCCTTTTGTGGCTACTAAGTTTGGAGAGACATGCCAATCTATGAACATCACCAACTTCCAAGAAATTGTCAGTGATGCTAAAATACTTTAATATTCCTCTGCCAAACTGTGACTTTCAATAACTCCTTCTCCCATATCGCCTTGGTTGTCTGAAATTGTCTGCAAGATCTTAATAATAAGGTAAATCAAAAACTATCCACACTATTTATAAAATTGTATGTAGAAAAAATATAAAGTTTACTTGAGCATCATTTTCATCAGTGACAAGCTTATTTGTTCAAACCATGTCATGTGCACTTTCATTATTTATGACACTCGGTCTGCCATTTTTAAACTTTTCAGTCCACATTCATAAGGGCAAAATGTTGTTTCTATACTGTGCTGAAAGTTGATGATACAGTGCATCCGGAAAGTATTCACAGTGCATCACTTTTTCCACATTTTGTTATGTTACAGCCTTATTCCAAAATGGATTAAATTCATTTTTTTTCCTCAGAATTCTACACACAACACCCCATAATGACAACGTGAAAAAAGTTTACTTGAGGTTTTCGCAAATTTATTAAAAATAAAAGAACTGAGAAATCACATGTACATAAGTATTCACAGCCTTTGCTCAATACTTTGTTGATGCACCTTTGGCACCAGTTACAGCCTCAAGTCTTGTTGAATATGATGCCACAAGCTTGGCACACCTATCCTTGGCCAGTTTTGCCCATTCCTCTTTGCAGCACCTCTCAAGCTCCATCAGGTTGGATGGGAAGCGTCGGTGCACAGCCATTTTAAGATCTCTCCAGAGATGTTCAATCAGATTCAAGTCTGGGCTCTGGCTGGGCCACTCAAGAACATTCACAGAGTTGTCCTGAAGTCACTGCTTTGATATCTTGGCTGTGTGCTTAGGGTTGTTGTCCTGCTGAAAGATGAACCGTCGCCCCAGTCTGAGGTCAAGAGCACTCTGGAGCAGGTTTTCATCCAGGATGTCTCTGTACATTGCTGCAGTCATCTTCCCCTTTATCCTGACTAGTCTCCCAGTCCCTGCCGCTGAAAAACATCCCCACAGCATGATGCTGCCACCACCATGCTTCACTGTAGGGATGGTATTGGCCTGCTGATGAGCGGTGCCTGGTTTCCTCCAAACGTGACGCCTGGCATTCACACCAAAGAGTTCAATCTTTGTCTCATCAGACCAGAGAATTTTCTTTCTCATGGTCTGAGAGTCCTTCAGGTGCCATTTGGAAAACTCCAGGCGGGCTGCCATGTGCCTTTTACTAAGGAGTGGCTTCTGTCTGGCCACTCTACCATACAGGCCTGATTGGTGGATTACTGCAGAAATGGTTGTCCTTCTGAAAGGTTCTCTTCTCTCCACAGAGGACCTCTGGAGCTCTGACAGAGTGCCCATCGGGTTCTTGGTCACCTCCCTGACTAAGGCCCTTCTCCCCCGATCACTCAGTTTAGATGGCTGGCCAGCTCTAGGAAGAGTCCTGGTGGTTTCGAACTTCTTCCACTTACGGATGATGGAGGCCACTGTGCTCATTGGGACCTTCAAAGCAGCAGAAATTTTTCTTTACCTTCCCCAGATTTGTGCCTCGAGATAATCCTGCCTCGGAGGTCTACAGACAATTCCTTTGACTTCATGCTTGGTTTGTGCTCTGACATGAACTGTCAACTGTGGGACCTTATATAGACAGGTGTGTGCCTTTCCAAATCATGTCCAATCAACTAAATTTACCACAGGTGGACTCCAATTAAACTGCAGAAACACCTCAAGGATGATCAGGGGAAACAGGATGCACCTGAGCTCAATTTTGAGCTTCATTGCAAAGGCTGTGAATACTTATGTGCATGTGCTTTCTCAATTTTTTTATTTTTAATAAATTTGCAAAAACCTCAAGTAAACTTTTTTCACGTTGTCATTATGGGGTGTTGTGTGTAGAATTCTGAGGAAAAAAATGAATTTAATCCATTTTGGAATAAGGCTGTAACATAACAAAATGTGGAAAAAGTGATGTGCTGTGAATACTTTCTGGATGCACTGTATATCTGTGTAAAGGAATCCGAAATGGCAAAAATGGGTATGAGGCCTCCACAAGGCCTACAAAACAAATTAGGAACTTCCCTGTTATGCCCAGAAGAGGCTCACCTCAAGTCACCCAGTCCTCAACTACCACCTGCTGGCTTATGCCTAAGCAGGCCCTAGCAATGGGGAGCTGGCTTTAAGAGTTCAAACTACCAGATAGTTCCAAAATACTGTATATCAAAAAGTTTCACAAGGAAGAAAGAAACCGTGAAACTCTGTTTTGTAGAAACATTTCTCATAAGGAATCTTTATAAATGAAGATACACTATATGGCCAAAAGTATGTGGTCACCCCTTGAAATGACTGAGCACATGTGTTTCAACTGCACTCACTGTTAACAAGTGCAAGCCATGCAATCTCTGTTGACATACATTAGCAGTAGAATGGATCTGCTCTGCAAGAGCTGTCCCGGTCAAGTGTAAGTGCTATTAAACTCATAGAGTGGGGCTGCCAAGTGCTGAAAAGCCTAGCAAGTAAAGATCTGTTATCTTCTGTTGCATCACTCACAACAGAGTTCCAAACTGCCTTTGGAAGTAACATCAACACAATTACTGTGTGTTGTGAGCTTCATGAAGCTTCATAGGGCTTCCATGGCCGAGCAGCTGCACACAAGTCTAAGATCAGTATATGCAATGACAAGTGTTGGCTGGAGTGGTGTAAAGCGCACCAACATTGGACTCTGGAGTAGTGGAAATGTGTTCTCTACGGTGATGAATCATGCTTCTCTATCTGGCAGTCTGATGGACAGATCTGGATATAGCAGATGCCAGGGGAATGCTACCTTCTGGAATGCATAGTACCTAGTGTAAAATTTGGTGGATCAGGAATATGGGTGGTCTGGGGCTGTATTTATGGAATTAGGGCTAAGTTTCCTTGGAGCTAATGAAAGTTACTGTTAATGCTACAGCATATGTAGACATTCTCAAAGATTCACTGCTGGTTCTTTCTTTCTGACTGCAATATAAAGCCGAAGGAGGATGCAGCAGCAATGATGTCAGTATGGTCTTGCTTTCTGCCGCTTCACCTACAAAAGACAAGGAAGAGATGTCACTTTAAAGAAACAGTACATAATTAATAAGTAATAAAACTACCAAGAAAAGAATTAAACAAAAAAAAAGATAACTGAAAATGAACAAAAATAAAAAGGCAAATAAATATAAGCCAGGGGAAAAAACCTGACTGCGACACAATAGATATATCTTTACCCCACAACATGCTGCTTATCTTTGGCCCATAAGGAAAGGGAAGTGGTGATTTTAAGTATGTTATAACACATCAGTTCACCAGACTTCTTTGGATCCATTTTCTATTCTGTTTGGAACTCATGTCTGTAAAGTCCTTTCCTTGCAATCGCTTATTTTCAAGTATATGGGGTGGATCCCCAAACCTTTTTTGTTGTCCCTGTGTTTATTTTACAGAGGGTACTGTAAGAAGATGCCTTTCTGGCATTTCTCTTCATTGGCCATAATGTCAAAAAGTCCATCCATCCATTTTCCAACCCGCTGCATCCAAACACAGGGTCACGGGGGTCTGCTGGAGCCAATCCCAGCCAACACAGGGCACAAGGCAGCAACCAATCCCGGGCAGGGTGCCAACCCACCACAGGACACACACACACACACCCACACACCAAGCCCAATTTAGACTCACAAATCCACCTAACCTGCATGTCTTTGGACTGTGGGAGGAAGCCGGAGCAAACCCACACAGACACGGGGAGAACATGCAAACTCCACACAGGGAGGACCCAGGAAGCGAACCCAGGTCTCCTAACTGCGAGGCAGCAGCGCTACCACTGTGCCACCGTGCCGCCCTGTCAAAAAGTCACATATATCAAAAACAGTATGTTTATTATTACAATAACACACAAAGAAATATCACATGAAAGAGAGAACACAAAGTACAAATGAGAAGAAAAACAAATCATGGCATAGCAGTATACTAAGGCCTATCTGCACATATTTGATCCCCTGAACCATCAGCATCTCTAAAGTGCCATATTTCTTATGCCACATATTTCCCTCTTATCTGTTTTCTTATAAAGACCTATACTGCTCTCTTAATGCTCTGCCCTATACCAGAATGGAGGTTGTCTAAATTTATGTCAGATGTCCATGGTATCTGGTCTGTCGTCTGTGAATATCTGTTGGTCTTGCTCTTTCCAAGGTGTTACCAGTTACTGCAAACTACAGTAGCAGTCAGTAGGGATTTTGCAATTTTTTTACCACCCCAAAATGCCCTGTCTCTCCTGTGACAGATGATCAGATGTGCATGACATCTTCTGGATCTTCGATCTCCTAGCATTCTCTTGGAATGCTGCATGCTAGCACCCAATGAACTAAACTCTTTCTTTTACTCTTGTGCCCCTGCCTGTTACACTTCCATAGCACTATGGTCTACAACACACTACTAACTCCTGACTTTCCACACTGACATACTGATTTTCTCTCCACGTGCCAGTTGGGGTCCCTTTCATGCTATTTCTGATACTTGGAGCATCTTCACGGCATTGATAAGTACACAGATACCATTGTTGAGGAAACATGGTCACTAACAACCTTACTTCTTTAGCCTGCAGAACGGAGGATGAAGCCCAATGGCATCACTTCTGAAGAACCCATCTCTTCCGCCACATGGAATATTTAAATAAGGTGTGCCAGAAGTCCACCATTCATTGTGAATCTGAGAGTGAACAGCAGTGAGCACCACAGAAGAGAGGCATTCAAGGACATACAGCATATGCAATAATACTTTTGCATTCTTTTTCCCAATTTTCTTTTATATTAAATGGAGTACCAGCTGCTCCCCAAAACTTAATTAACTCTTTCTTGTCCCTTTTTTTACAATATAAAGTATAGTATCCATCCATCCATCCATTTTCCAACCCGCTGAATCCGAACACAGGGTCACGGGGGTCTGCTGGAGCCAATCCCAGCCAACACAGGGCACAAGGCAGGAAACAATCCTGGGCAGGGTGCCAACCCACCGCAGAAAGTATAGTATGTATATTATTATTTGTAAGTTAAGGTGTAAAAGGTAGAAATTATTTCCATGCTAAAAATATTGAAAAGAAGGTTAGATACACAACAATTTGATTGTTCTGAAGTCAGATTTTATTGAATATGGAACAAATGCACTTTATATGAGTCCCGTGAATCTGAAGGTTGTACTGGTGGCATAATTCAGGGCCATCTACAAAGGTCAGATTAAATGGCACTTATTCTTTCAATGACCTTATCTTCGGCTTCATCAGGCTAATCTTTCCAATATATATTCATGAATAGCCCACAAGTACAACATTTACATTATCACAGCTCATAATTATGAAGGATTCTCAACACTGTTTAAGGCTTTGAATGTCTTTGTTACCACTCTTTTCACTAGGAACATCAAACAGTAATTAAAATTAAGCTTTCCTCAAAATCTGGAAAAGGCTCCGTTTCCTGTGACATTAGACTTAATTAACGGGTTCGATAATGGATGGACTAATAATGTTAACAGTGCTGTTGTACTGCACCTACTAGGAGTCAAAGGATTACATGTTTGTTACTAGCTTCAAATGGAAACACCTGCTGTTGGCAAAATATAGTGTTTCAGTCTGGCATTTGTCCTCCAATTTTCTGCAGTCTTTACGTTCATTTAAGGTTTGTGTTCTTCCTTTTTATTTCGCGCTCCAAAACGACAAAGCCTGACAGTCCTTCTGCGTCTGCACATGTTTGCCAAAGCAAGCCGGCAGATCAGGCCACACAGGCCCCGCCCCTCTCGCTTTTGATTGGGCACACCCCTTCGTCTGAACTCAGGTGAGCCCGCCTCCAAGCGCTGTCGCCGAATCCGTGGCCCTATTGCTGTTTGCGATTGGCTGTCCGGAAGAGGTGAGAGACTATTGCCCGGCAGTAACCTCGTCGCATCGCCCTACTACCTGCCTCGTCTACCATCGAGGGCAGCTCCAGATACAGTCCTGTAGATCGGATCTTCTCGCCGGCCTGGTAACGCATTAATGGTCCTGTCATTTCATTAGAGCGTGTCCAGACTGTCGCTGCCACGAGTCTACGAGAAGCCGCCAGAGCTGTGAGCCTGGCTGGTTCAGCAAGAGCGGGCGGACCTGTCAGTCCGGCAAGGCCAGTAGGTATTCAGTGCTCACTTGCACCCTGACACCGAAGACGTCGCCTCCGCCAGCATTGCCTGCTCGTTGCTACGCAACCTGTATCAGGGTGAGTAGGGGAGGTTAGAAAACCAGTCAGTCAGTTGCTCTTGCTCAACAAGCCTACAGCGGTAGAAATTCAGATGTAATGTCCCAAAGCAAAATTCTGTCGATAAAGAGCAGTGGAAAGCAGGTAGTGATGTGGTGGCCCCACTTTAGGTAGCTATAGACATAAGGCTCAAGATCAGGATGCATTTTGGCCAGAGGGACGACTTTACTAAATTAGCCTTTTTACGGGGCCTGTGTTGTTCATTGAGGCGGTTTATTTCTTACATGTGTACAACAGAAGCGTCAAGGTTATTTGCCTGATCAGCCCGACCTGATGTTCCTGTGCAGATTCTGCTTTGAAATGAATTGTTCTCACAGTGTACTGAGTGTACTTACTCATAAGCTGAGCTGACATGTATAAAATTACGTACATTAAAACAAAGACATTGATGGGTTTCACATATATAATGAGGAGAAAATGTGCAATTTAGTTATGTTATAGTCAATGTATAATTAATAAAGACACTCTCTTATGGGTAGCATGGGGGCAATATTAGTCACTGGCTCCTTAACTCGCTTAAGAGGGTTTAAATATGTATGGACTTAAGTAATATCATCTTCATTCATTTATCTATTCGTATTCTTATGCTATTTATTACACTTTTTTATTGAAGTTAATTTTGATAGTTATTGAGAAAACCATTCATTTTCAAACCTGCTTAATTCAGTTCAGGGTTGAAAGGACTGGGGCCTATCCTGGTAGCATTGAGTGCAAGGTGGGAATAAAGCCTGGATTGAGCATTAGTCAAGCACACAACCTAACAATCACATAATCAGGCAGGCTGATTTAAAGTTAGCAGTTAACTTAAAAAGGACTCTGCTGGCATGTGGGAAGGATACTGGAGTACCTGAAAATTAGAATGTACAAATTCAAAGCAGACAGTGCAAGGAAGTCAAAACTTCTGTTTTTGATGGTTACCTAAGCTTTTTGGATTCAAGATGAACATGGATTCCAAAGCACTCTGTGTCACATATTACTGTGTTCCTATTACTTATGAAGGCTTTGAAATCACTTCAGTTTTTTTTTTGTTTGACTCACTGGCACAAGATAATCCCCACATTCTATACCAATTGACTTGTCTTGTTGTTTAGTTATGCAAGATGTTGAAGTTTTTGGGGTTCTCTCAGGGCTCTAAAAACATTTATGTTTAGACCATTTTGGGACTATATTTTTTGCAGGAAATTATACCCTTGTGATAAAGACTAAATCAATAGGTGTCTTCAGTAAAAATGATCAGAAGGACTTGAAGTTGTGCAGTCTGCATCAACTGACCCCAGGGGTTCTCCCCTAATAGAATTCGAAGGGTCAAAGTTACTGCTTTTCACAAAATTCACAAAAAAATGGGGATCCATAGTATCAACATGTGGAGTGTCATATTTGTGCTTTTTTAAAGTAGCTGATCATGAATATATTATTTCTGATATCTAATTCTTTATTGGTGGTACTAACACACTAAGAGCCACTCCAAGAAGGGTAAAAATGACAAATTACAAAAATAAGCATGTGGGGTATTATTTTAGACTCATTTCAAGATCAGTGATTATGAATATGATGCTATTTTTAATCATTTACTAGGGACCTAGCTCTTTATGGAACTCTGTCTGATGGTGAAAAATGGCAAATTTCTATTACAATCGAAAATATGTAAACTAAACAATTAATTTGAAGCACATATTTTAATATTTAAAATATAGGATGCAACTATTCTTGTTTATTATGATCTTCTATCTCCTCACATTTCTTATGAACACCCCGAGTTAGTGCGGCGTATTCTAATTCAAACTTTTTACTGCTTGTTAAAGGTATAACATTTTATAATAATACTGACGTTTGTATTCTGCCTTGCCCTCTGTTTCTGTTAAGCATAGTTAATGGAAAAATGGGCTTTTAGGTGTTACTTGTTGGTCAGGTGTTTCCTGTTGAATGGATTGTGGTTAGATTAAAGATCTCTTAACAAATGTTGATGGGTTTAGAATTTACACTTACTTTACTTTGGCATTTGCCCTAGGGCAGATTTGACTTAAACCTAAAAGAAGATGCCATACATATCTATAGGAGAAATAAACAGCTCTGGAGCCTGAAATAATAATAAAAGTACAATTATTCATTCTCTATTCCTTCTTTGGATTGATTGTGGCAGTTTGTTGGCTGTGAGGTTCAAAATTGCACTGTCCCTGGCTTTCTCGATGTTAGCTTTAGACGATGGTATGCATCACCCAGTTCAATTTTTTTTTTATATTTACCTCCATTTTAGGTCCAGATGTTGCCTAATATCAGCCCATATAATGTTTGCCAGTTTGAACTGGCTTCTGACAGAGCAATGAGAAGGTGATGCAAGTGCATCTGGATGATTTCTTGAAGAAAGGCAGTTGAATAGTTGTTTTTTTAATAATATTTTTTCAACTAATACCATTTTCCGTATCATACTAAACACTAGCTAGTATTTTGAACATGGCACACTTATAAATACTTTTATTTCTTTGGAAAAAGTAGATTAATGAATCTTAACTGATTCACTAGATTGATTATACTTTGAACCTGACATTTTGTTTTATCTTTTGCTTATAGCAATGTATGTTTATAATTATTCTTTTGCAGTGTATATTTCTGGAAATAAATATAGAAACATTTCATTTAAAAAAGAAAAAGAGCAGTGATGTGTTGACAAATGAGGAAGAGAACACTTAATATAACTTTGGTTCAATGCAGATTTTTAAATTGTTTTTAATGCTGTTATTTTACCACTGATATGCATAGTTAGCCCATTGGATTGTAAATCGCATAACTGCCAGTTGAATTACTACTACTTTTTTATTGTGTGACCTTGAGCATGTCACTTACTGTGTTAGTGCTACAAGTGAACAAAAAGCTGATACAGTGATCCCTCGCTATATCGCGCTTCGCCTTTCGCGGCTTCACTCCATCGCGGATTTTATATGTAAGCATATTTAAATATATATCGCGGATTTTTTGCTGGTTCGCGGATTTCTGCGGACAATTGGTCTTTTAGTTTCTGGTACATGCTTCCTCAGTTGGTTTGCCCAGTTGATTTCATACAAGGGACGCTATTGGCAGATGGCTGAGAAGCTAGATTGCTTACTCTTTGCTTACTCTTCTCTCTCTCTTGCGCTGACTTTCTCTGATCCTGACGTATGGGGATTGAGCAGGGGGGCTGTTTGCACACCTAGACGATACGGACGCTCGTCTAAAAATGCTGAAAGATTATCTTCACGTTGCTATCTTTTGTGCAGCTGCTTCCTGAAACAACATGCTGCACGGTGCTTCGCATACTTAAAAGCTCGAAGGGCACGTATTGATTTTTGACTGAAAAACAAACTCTCTCTCTCTCTCTCTCTCTCTCTCTCTCCCTGCTCCTGACGGGGGAGGTGTGAGCTGCCGCCTTCAACAGCTTTGTGCCGCGGTGCTTCGCATACTTAAAAGCCAAACAGCCCTATTGATTTGTTTGCTAGAGATTGTTTTCTCTATCTATGTGACATTCTGTGCTCCTGACACGCACTCCTTTGAAGAGGAAGATATGTTTGCATTCTTTTAATTGTGAGACAGAACTGTCATCTCTGTCTTGTCATGGAGCACAGTTTAAACTTTTGAAAAAGAGACAAATGTTTGTTTGCAGTGTTTGAATAACGTTCCTGTCTCTCTACAACCTCCTGTGTTTCTGCGCAAATCTGTGACCCAAGCATGACAATATAAAAATAACCATATAAACATATGGTTTCTACTTCGCGGATTTTCTTATTTCGCAGGTGGCTCTGGAGCGCAACCCCCGCGATGGAGGAGGGATTACTGTATAACCAATTGTTCTGTAGTTGTCTTGTTGTAAATCACCGTGCTGTGGTGATTACTGTAGAGAGAAGAGGACTGGTACACTTGCTTGGCCTGAATGGCATTTTCTCATTAAAATTATAAGACAAAAGCAATGGAAATTACATGTTTTTATTTAAGTGTTTAATTAATTCCTTTACTGATAGGCCTAGCACAAACTGAAATAACTAATTTAGGATTTCTTTGAAACTCTTTATGGTGAGAAACCTCAAGTGTGCTTCTCTTGTTGATTGGAGTGGTAACATGCCTCTCTCAGCTATTCTCTAATCTGACAAGTAAGAAAATGCTACATAAAGTCCAGGAACTCTCCGAGTTTTGAGTATTATGCACCCATTTATTTTCTGAACTCACTTATTTAGTTATTGGTAACTGTAATCCAATACTTACAGCTTCACACATAAAGAAAATAACCCACCTTAGATGGGGACTTAGCCCGTTTCTAAGCAAATTGAACAACACTCACACTTACTCTTACAGGGTCAGTTTAGACTTGACAGTAAAACTAATGAAGAAAACTCTGAGCAGACACAAGGTGAACTTTCAAAGTATGCATAGCAGGACACTTTACCAAGAGTCAAATCAAGTCTTCTAGCATTTGTGAGGCAGGAACATTAACTACTACGCCACAATGCCACCCAGTGTATGCAGTCCACCTTCATTTTTGAGCCTCATTTTCTAGATATAGGGGCCATAGCGTTTTCCTAAATTAAGAGGTGCAAGACAGGAACCTTCCCAGGAGGTGACACAGATAGACGAGTCGATCAGTCCAAAACAAATTAGCATTGATGGCCAGTGCATTCGGAGCACCCATAAGACTGAAAGTATCTAACTCAACATTACAGTAGTGTGATCAGATCTTATGGGAACTCCGCTTTCTCCTAAAACCTAGACTAATTGAAAAGTTCCCTATAAACCTGACAGCTTGTCTATAAGCTGGGGGAAAATATCAGAGTTTCTAAGGAGAAAATATTCTTTGTTGAAGCTGGTGAGAAGTCTCTATTAGAACTTTTTAATACACTGCATGTTAGATAAGTGTCTTTAGGTAATATTCCATGGGAATGGTTTGCAAACTGGGTCTGCTGACCTCTGTGTGACTTCTGGTTTTATTCCAATGCACTTGTTGATGAAGGCTCAGTTGTTTTTTGCCTTTATTGTATCTTCTTTAATTAATCTAGCCATCCTCCTTCCATTCTATAATATCTTAAAGGATGTTTACCATATAATTATAATTTATACAAATTTTACAGCTTTAGGCATTGTTATCTGAGCATGTTAACAAAGATAATCAGGTACAGAAAACAGATATGATTCTGTCATACCTTTGTCATGGCTTTTGTTTGTCATTTTTTAGCATACAAGACTCATGTTATGCTGCTTATCATTATTTTTATTATAAGTACTTTTTAAGAATTCAGTTTCCTTTTTAGAGTTTGCTTTTTAATTGGCTTCTGAAAAGTTTACTTTAAAAATAACAGTTAACAAACAGCTCACACAAAAGACAATGAGTCCTAAATTGATGCTGCCTGGTCTGTTGGTTTTTGGCATGCATGCTCAGCATCTAGTTTTTGTCATTCCATCAGACTGAAATGAATACTAGCAAAATAAATATGCTTGTATCAATAAAGCATACAGTTCTCTATTAGAAGTAAAGTGGCTCCCCCCTCACTTTGAAAAACCACTTTGACTAGTGAGAAAAGTGCTACATGCTGATAATGTAGAAAATGATTATTATTATTGCTGATATTAGTAGACATTACAGTTATAATTCAGTGTACTTCACATGACAGTGCTGCAACAAACAACAATAGCAAGAATAAAATTATCAATCTATTCATTTTTTTACCTGCTTAATCCAGTGGTGTTAGGATCATTAGATATTATACAGAAATCAGTTCATAGTAGGGTGCTCTCATATGTTGAGCCAGGTACATATATTGTGCCAATTTAGAGCTTTCTGTTAACATGCAAGGTTTTTGGATATAAGGAGATATAAGAATGTTTTTAAGAACAAATGTGGAAAAAAGTAAGACACAGACTCCATATACAGTAGATGGTGACTGGGTTGGGAATCAACTCTAGGTTCCTGGAGCAGTAAGTAGTTGGCTTACTAAGACTAATATGAATGGCTAAAGCAAATAGAAATCTAGTATCCCCAAACTCGCTGTACTGTTAGATATCAAAATCTGCACATAATTTCATTGGGTATATCCTAGTAGACTTATTTTGTAAAGCCCTGAAGTAGCCTTGGTATCTGTGCCAATTCCAGTAGATGAGTTTGTTTTACACTCCAATAAGAATTCATGGGCTGTTTCCACTTCTTGTGCAATTTCCTCCCTCTATATTAGATCCATAGCCTGGCACATGTTATATTTGAATTTGAAGCCAGTCTTTCTCTGGTCTCTGGAGATCCTGAATTTTTCTTTTCTCTTAGCACTCAGAGCCTGCCAGATCAGTGGTGTAGTGATGGCAGATCAGGTCCCCTCCGTAAAGGAGCCCCTCGACAGCCAAGCCATCCTCCCACACTTCACCATTGGCTCTGTTTCTGAGGATAATTCTGAAGATGAAATATCAGGACTGGCAAAGGGGGAACTGCCAGAGGACAAGGATCGCTCTCTCTCCCCGTCATCTGTCAGCTCTGATAGCCTCCCAGACTTGGGGTTTGTCTCACTGGATGGATTATCACACCATATCAGGTAAACTGTTCATATACTTTTTACTATATATTCATTAATGTGTTCTGGACCATTATATCACATTTAGGGCTTAACAATTTGCATTTCAACCAGTTTTAAAATTTGTCCTCTTTTAGAGCACATTTAAGATTAGCTTTATTTTTGGCTTTATATGTATAGAAATGTATAGAAAAATTTGTTTTATATTTCCAACAATAAATTATTTTACCTTAACGTGAGCATACTTTCTAGCAAATATCAGATTTGAAGCTACAGTAATGTCATTTGTATCTGAATATGCTTTTCTTCTATGGCTGAATTGGACATATTAGAACCATAATCCACTTTGTATAAACTTTGCTGGATTTTTAGGATGGTAAAATGTGCATAGCTATGTCTTTTTGAAATTATAGACTAAGAGCAGAAAGGAGATGTGTTATTAAACAGTGAGCTTCTTTTGAGGCTGATGTAAAAACTGGTAAAAATGAAAGCCTGCTTGGAAATGTCACTTTTTTCTGTAAAAGCCATTGGAGAATTGCATCACGTGTAAGATGAGCTGTGTCCCTTACTGTTTTTATGTACAAATTGGTAACATCTAATTTTAATTAGAATTTTATTGAAATAAGGCATAAGGCTGGTATAGTGGTTAATTCTTCTGCCCCAATGCTTTAGAGACCCTGGCCTCAAATCCTGCTCCAATCTCTGGCTGTGTGCACTGTGCATATTCCTCCCATGTATATTTGGATTTTGTGTAGGCATTCCAGTTTGTTAGCAGATATAAATTGTCATGGCATGGATGAGTGTGCCCTGCAATGGACTGGCATGATGCTCATGGCTGGTTTCCACCTTTTGTGTAATGCTGCAAATACAACCCTATATTAGAATAAGCTGATTCAGAAAATGAATGAATTACTGATTGTATTTAAAATAAATTTTATAGTTATGTTTTTTAAACCTGCATTTCTGTTGCTTGTAATGTAATGCATGTTATTTTACATAATCTATTTTACTTTCAGCAAATCTGAGTATGTGTTTAATTTTACTTGTTTTAAATGAAAACCTATTCAATCTATGCATATGGGACTGGGACTTATGTATCAATGTAGGTTGTCTTCCATGTTTTAATATGTGATCACTGGCATTATATACTAAAGCTGAATGTATAGTTTCAGTTGTGCAAAGTGCTAGATTCTGCCTTATGAATAACAAACACTTTTAAAGTAAAGTTTGCATTCTAAAATGAATACCAATACTCTCCTGTTTGCATTTAGGTGACTTTCCAATGTGTTTAAATTGCAGTCAATCAATTAATCAGTCAGCTAATTAAAAATTCAAGCAAAATTTAATGTCTTTCATAATGAGTACTGCGTGAATGAACCCCGTAATAATGTGGCTTAATATTTGGAAGACAATCCAGTAACAATCATAGCTATCTAAGAAAGAAAAGTAAAACTCTACATAATTAAAGGAGGCCCTTTATTCTTTCTGGATCCTCAGTGTCAAAGTCTACAATATTATAAATCCCATTTACATATCTTAACAGTGTTTGAATCACAGAGAAATGAAAAAATGCACAATTTCTTTTTTTTTTGGTAGGTACAGTAATTAATTACTTCCACTCTCTTCAAAATGCAAGCTTTAGTACAGGCAGCCCAAGGTGCCTTTTTGATATACGGAGATATGAAGGTTATGACAGAAGATAGTTTTTTTGGACCTTAAACTTCTACATGTCATCTCATGTATTAGCCTTGGTCATGTCTGATCATGTATTTGTGATATAGCCACTAAAATAAGAGTGAAGGAAAAAGATCTCTACCTAAGAAAGTGGCAAATGATGCAGCATATTCTGAATTAATTTAAACTGGACATAAATAGATTTTTTAAATGGAGCTTCTGTACCTAAAACAATATGTTGACCCCAGTACAATATACTGTACATTTCTTTCTTTCTGTCTGTCTGTCTGTCTGTCTGTCTGGTACACCTGGAGTGCTATTACAAATTGATTTGGTTATTCTAACCTCCCTGTCTGCTGCTCATTATGGGAAGCAACCTGTGCTACTGTTATATTAAAAAGTCCTTGGTTCTCAGTTTAGTGTTAGTCATTTTTTTTTTTTAAATCAGGCATATGAAAATAATGCTACAGAAAAATACTTGCCACTAGTCCTTTCTTGGGGCATCCCTGTCTCATTCTAAGCCTTATTTGCTCTCTCAAAATCAAAGTACAGTATGGTGAAGGAGCTGGCACTTTAACAGCTACTGAAAACTAATATCAGTCTTTCTCATTCATTTACATTTTTCTTGTACACTACCTGACTGCCATGTGGTTTTTAAAGGCTAGTATTTCCCTCCAAATATTCAATTCATTTCAACTCACCCAAAGTTGAATTAACTTATTTAAGTGTCTCACAACCCAAAGGGTATAAATGAGGTTGATTGGCAACTCTGTATTGCCCAGTATAAGTGAGTTTACCCTGCAGCAAACTGGTACCTCTTCCACTATCGGTTCCATTCTGGCATACAGTGCTACCAGAATAAGAACCTGCCCTAAATCACCACATAGTGAAACACAATACAAGATGAAACAAGCTATTTTGGAGAATTCTGGCTGGGTGGTGTCGTAGTTACCACTTGTGTCTTAAAGATTCTCCTGGGTTTGAATACTGGGCTTGGTTGTTGTCTTTGTGGGTTTTTTTGTTCTATGAGTCTGTGTGTGTGTGGGTTTCCTGTGAGTACTCTGGTCTTCCTCATCCATTCCTATTGTTAGAGTGGTTGGTGTTTTTAAATTGGTCATGTTTCAGTGAGTACTGTTGTGTGCATGATGGGCCCTGTGAAGCACACGGGTGATGTACTGGTTTATTTTCCTTCTTGCTCCCACTGTTGCCAGGACTCTGGCCCCCGTGACCCTGATTGAAGATAGTATATGGTTTAGAAAATTAATGAATTAATTAAAATTGCATCCTTCACATAGCATCTTCACATTAACATTTGGCGTACATTTTGTGTTTTTTCCTCATCACTTTGCTGAACTACTTTAAAACGTTTTGAAGCTATCATAATAGGTGTGAAGTACATTTGGAATCTGTGCTAACTATAACTCACTGAGCTCAAGCTAAGTTGTTACTTCCCGAGAGAACTAGAACAGTTGTAGAAGATCTGATGAGGAGTATGTTAGTTTTTTCCTCAGCCTGCACTGGACATTTCTTTGGAGTTTGTCTTCAGGAGCAGTTTTTGACCATTTGGTAATGATGTGTACTATATACTAGGTGATATATGGGGGTGCGAGAGCTTATTTCTTCCCACCATGTACACTGTATACACATTTTAAGATTTCCATGGAAGATACTGCTGAGTTTTCCACAGAGTGTACTTGATAATTAGTTATTCATGTTGGGGACTGTTTCCTCCAGGCACTCCGGTTTCCTCCCACAGTCCAAAGACATGCAGGTTAGGTGGATTGGCGATTCTAAATTGGCCCTAGTGTGTGCTTGGTGTGTGGGTGTGTTTGTGTGTGTCCTGTGGTGGGTTGGCACCCTGCCCGGGATTGGTTCCTGCCTTGTGCCCTGTGTTGGCTGGGATTGGCTCCAGCAGACCCCCGTGACCCTGTGCTTGGATTCAGCGGGTTGGAAAATGGATGGATGGATGTTGGGGACTGCTTTTCCTGCCTCCAGCTAGAGCTGGTGTAACAGGTTACCAAGTAGAATTTGGCTGGAAAGAAGGATTTGGGACAATCATCATTCTGGCATTGTATCAATAGCTTGTGAAATGTATCTGCCTGTCCTCCCTGTAACATGCTGCTCTGCTTATGCAAAGTTTGGCAATTCATCTGGCAACTGTTCGGTCTATGTGAAAGGAGGTTGCGTTCAGAAGCTCTGTTCTGTATGTCGAAAGGCTCTTGTTGCCTAGTTGCTGGCATCAAGAGCTTGTCAGTCCACTGAATGCGTGAATCTCTCTTGCTGTGTCATTGGCTAGCATATTTGAGTGCACTCCAGCTCTTTGAGTCCAGAG
Organism: Erpetoichthys calabaricus; assembly: GCF_900747795.2. Classification (NCBI taxonomy): domain Eukaryota; kingdom Metazoa; phylum Chordata; class Cladistia; order Polypteriformes; family Polypteridae; genus Erpetoichthys; species Erpetoichthys calabaricus. The sequence continues at coordinate 88,322,033 of NC_041401.2, forward strand.
TTTATATTTTTGTTAATAAGATTTCCACATAGGAACAAATTTTCTTTGTCAGCAATATAATAAATAATTAAAATATTCAGACTATAAAGAGTAATGGGCTATGCTTTTTAGTGCTGAAGGAGTGTATATGTACATTTTTGAATTAGACCGTCTTGTCAATCAAGTTGAAACAATTTATGGCCTTGAATGACACAAACAGCCTATCATTCAATGGTTTGGTGTCTTGGATTGTTGTAATTTTTGAGTAGCAAACATTTTTTTTCTTCACATTGATTGTTGGCAATAATTGGGTCAACAGTCATTTTGCTAATTCCAATGAAATATGCCAAGCTTGTCTTAAAAGTATTTTTTTCCATTAAGGTTTTATATTAAGCTTCTAAAGTGTTTTGCTGCTGTGCCTTTTAATGAACTTGAAATAAAGTATGCTAGGGATTGTTTTTTGTTTCAGGAATAATAATTCTTTTCTCCCAGATGGTTGCTGGGAAAGATTAATGCCTATAAACTTTCTTTTCTTGCCTGGTTAAACCACATGGAACAGTTCAAAAAAGTTTTCCATGAAGTCTGCATGTTACAGAAATCAGTATGATTATAGTCAAAAGTTACCCATGATGTTATTTAGACTTCTATAGATATATGGTTCGCTCAGCAGCTGTGTAAGGGAAAATGCAAATAATTAATTGTTGAAATTATGAAAATCTGTGATGTTGTAGAATGGCAAAAGAAAGGGAAGTATCACTCAGTTTTATGGTCCTAGTCTGTAGAATATTGAGTGGGAATGGAGAGTTAGAAAACTCTGTAGGAAAGAGAGATGGCCAGCTTCCCCCAGTGCAGTGCAGCACAGTATGTCTTAGGCTAATGGCTATTCCACTGTATTTGCTGAGCTTACTGTGTAGTGCGAGTCTGCAGAGGATTATTTAAATAAGAGCTGAGGAGGGGCTCTATGTACATTTGTAGATCATTCGTGTACAGACAATACATGTTACCCTGTATGGCCCCTGTGTCATGTGGGGATGTGAAGAGTATGACCGTCTGAGACCTCACTACACTGTGTCTGTGCCAGTTTAGCAGCTCGGACCACCATTGTCTAGCCATACGCAGCTAGGATAAAAGATACGCCCTCCATCAGGAGCAGGCCAGGGTGAGCGCTCCTCCCATCAGCAGAGGAAGTGGAGATGCCAGAGAGGTTAACTCTTTGTGTGGTCCTTTGTACAATCCTGCTTGCTTTATGACACAAAGCAAATACTTATTGCAAACTGTTTGTATAGAGCAACAAATGCAGTGCCTTGTAACCTCTTGAGCAACTGTTTAATTTTCTTGCATAAAAATATCCTACATGGAGAAAAAATTTCAGTGATATTCTTATTTTAAATTAAAAAATAAAAGGGACATATGCCTTTAGCATAATTATTTCATCCATGCGTTGTGCAAGGTGTGAGTTTACTCAGGTGAAAATAAAAACCGTGAAGGGGATACAGTTAGATCACAATTAGCCTCCAAAAGTATATCATTAAAATAACTGCCACAATTTCTTGATTAAAACTGCATAGTTAAGCGGTCATTATTCACAATTGCCTTTCAGATTCACAACCTGAAAATGAAGACAATCAAACATTCCAAAGAAGTTAGAGATAAAAAATACAAATGTATTAATTACAAAAAGGTGCAAAATAATATCCAAATGTTTGGATGTTACAGAGGTCACTGTTGGTTCAATTGTCAGGTAGTGGAACCTGCTTCAAACTATCAAGGCCTAGAAAAGGATGTTCCTCAAGACTTTCTCATAAACAAGACGGTGGAGACTTGTGAGAGAAGCCATAGAGAGGACAACAATCTCTTTGAAGAAGCTGAGACACTGATGGAGGGTTAGAAAACTCTGTAGGAACTCCTCATACCACTGGCCTGTATAGAAGGGTGGTACAGAAGGAGTCTTTACTCAAAAAGAACCATATGAAAGGATGTCTAGAGCTTGCCTAATAACACGAGTGTTCTGCCACAGTCGCAAGGGAGAATAAAAAAAATCTTTTAATTGTCTGACAGAAAGGATAGTGGATCAGCTAAGTCGCTGCAACAGGCAAATACACCAGTCAAACTTCCCTGCTACAAAACATAAATGGTCGGGTGATCGACTGCAACCGTAGATGTAGTGAAAGTCAAAACTGGGAGAGCCTATCATCATATGCCAAACCCAAAATGCAAACCAAACTCATAGCTGTGATAAAATCGCAAAGTAGTCTCAATACGTCAGTCTCAAAAAACAAACCAATGCACAAAATTCACTATTAACAATCTCAGTAGTACTACACTATTTAAAGCATCATGCTACTCAACCCCAGAACTATGCCACCAGCATCTGATGCATCCTAGTAACCATTCCACAAAACACTGCTGCCCACATAAAAAACAAATGGCACCAGGGTAAAACAAAAATATAATAAAAATAATAAATGCAAAATTACTGAAGCTTAACAAGGGTGACCAACAGTACAGCCCACAGGGAATTCCAAAGTAGTGTTTCATTTATTTAAAATGGAAAAAAAATGTGCGATGGCACAACAGAAAAGGTGCCCAACAGTGGCACAAGGCTTAGTTTCTCCCTCAGGAGCGGGGTAGTTTTAATCAGGAGCTCTGTGATTTGTGAAAGTCTGGTTCAAGTGAGACCCCATCTTCTGGGAGCTGTCTGCTTTTATGGCTTTCTCTGGGTATTGGAGGTTGGGTTAGTCGAGTTCTCCAGACGAGTTCTCAGAACTGCAAGCAAAATAAAACATACTGTTAGTATAGTAGTAGAGCCCCTGTCACCCATATGTAACAAAAAAAAAATATTAGTTCTAATTACTCTCTGAGGTTCAAAACTTCAGGTCATGAACATGAGGATACAGATGGAAAATTGTTAACTTGTAAATTTCACACAAATGTTATAGATGGGGCTGTAGATGTTATATGTGAGAACGAGGAAGACTACAGTATTCAAATAATACCGTGAGCATGACAAACTACTTGTGCTATAAAACAAACGTAACTGAGACATTTTTTCTAAATGGCACTTTTCACTAAATTCTGAAATTCTAGTTTCACAAACTGATTTAGCAAACCGTTTTTTTTGTGTGTGGGAGGATTTTGATGAGTGTTATTATTAAGGAAAGGCAATAACAAGATTCCTACTTATTACCCAAAATGAGTCAAATCAGTATTTATTAGGCTTTTTTGTATGTTCTTTTTTAAATGCCATGCATTTCTTTTGCTATAGTGCTAATACTGACTTGATATTCTCTGTCATCTATAACAGTTCTTTTATATTATGTTTGTTACAGGCCAAGCATGTCAGGATTGCACCTTGTAAAACAAGGAAGGGAACGGAAGAAGATTGATTTACAGAGGGACTTCACTGTTGCCTCTCCTGCTGAGTTTGTCACCCGTTTTGGAGGTACTAAAGTCATTGAGAAGGTAATAAGAAGTTCTAATGTTTATATCAGTATAGAATATACTAAAGTTATTTTTTTTAAAACAGCTGTGCTGAAAATACAGAGAAATTACTAATTCAAAGGACAGCAGTCAACATGTCTCCCTCCTTAAGTCACATATATAAACTTTCAAATCACCTTCTTTATTGTGTTCTGCTTTTTACCATCCTGATGTGAAGCTCTGCCCTCTAAATATGTCTATTGAAAGCTTTGTATATTAACAGATTTGTACCAAATCTCAATTCAAAACTTTGGAGAGGATGGGCAGTACTTCATTCAAATAATCATTTACAACTACAATAAAATCCCGTGGTAACTGCTTCACTTCATTCATTCTGTCTTTAAATATTTCCACCTATCTTTTAATTGAATTTACAACTGCAACTAAGATCTCAAAAGGTTGGATGAAAGCTAAGTTTACCTTGTCTTAGGGCCTGTAAAGTATTTTAAAAAGTGGACTGGAGACGTAAGGTGTACTAAAGGAGGAAGAAGGTATTATAAATCAATATGGCACCAGATCCTTCAGTTTCTTATAGATACATTCTGCATGATGCAGAGCAAAATACAGTGCATTATTGGAGATATTCATAATCATTAAGAGGTTAAATTCAACCCCATTCGTTTTGTGTACCTGATCTGCATATTTTAATATGTGTAAATGCTTGATTGAGTTGTATCCTACTACACCTGTGAAACTTCAACTCTTACAGGTTCTAATTGCCAACAATGGGATCGCTGCAGTCAAGTGCATGCGGTCTATACGCAGGTGGTCTTATGAGATGTTTAGAAATGAACGTGCCATTCGCTTTGTGGTCATGGTAACTCCTGAAGATCTGAAAGCCAATGCAGGTATGATACAGTATTGAAATTAACAGCAGACTACATATTAAACATGAACTTAAAATATACTCAAACATATGCACTTAAATATCAGCCATGATAATGAAAACTATACTCTATTTTCCAATACTTTTCTGTTACATTATACTTATGCTGAACGTTTTCCTGTATGATAAACTGGAGCAGAAGATAGTAAAAATGTGAAATAGTTCTGCCTGAAATATTTACACACTTTTCAGTGAATCAGCTGGAGTACAAAAGGATAAAAAGAAAACTGTGCTGTAGTTAATCTTGCATGGAATATGATTCATTAGTTCCTGTATACAAACCAATAATAACGCATACATACAGCACATTATGTACACACACATACAAAACACACAATTATGTTTCTGTGCACACAAATGCACTTAGTGGCCAATATATTAGGAGAGAATCTTCGTCATAACTGCAAAATCCTGCTCCTCTGAGCAGCAGTTCGTGTGTTTGCACCAAAATATGCACTCGTGGTCACTTTATTAGATACACATGTTCAACTGCTTGTTAATGCAAATATCTAATCAGCCAATCACATGGCAGCAACTCAGTGCCTTTAGGCATGCAGACATTGTCAAGACAACCTCCTGAATGTGGCATGGTTGTTGGTGCCAGGCAGGTTGGTCTGAGTATTTCAGACACTGCTGATCAACTATGACTTTCATGCACAATCATCTCTAGGGTTTACAGAGAGTTGTCCAAAAATGCGAAAATATTCAGTGAGTTGTCTGGGTGAAAATGCCTTGTTGATGCCAGAGGTCAGAGGAGAATGGCCAGACTGGTTTGTGCTGATAGAAATGCAACAGTAACTCAAATAACCACTCATTACAACCAAGATATGCAGAAAAGCATCTGTGAATGCACAACATGTTGATCCTTGAACCTATCAGCTAAGAACAGGCAACTGAGGCTAATATTCTCAAAGGCTTACCAAACTTGGACAATAAAAGATTGGAAAAATGTTGCCTGGTCATATGAGTCTTGATTTCAGCTGCAACATTTGGATAGCAGGGTCAGAATTTGGTGTAAACAACATGAAGCATGGATCCATCCTGCCTTGTATCAACGGTTCAAGCTGTTGGTGGTGGTTGTGGTGGTGTAATGGTGTGGGACATATTTTCTTGGAACATTCTGGGCCCCTTTGTACCAGCTTGGTATTGTTTAATTGCCACAGCCTACCTGAGTAGTGTTGGTGACCATGTTCATCCCTTTATGCCCACAGTGTACCCATCCTCTGATGGCTACTTCCAGCAGGATAACTCGCCATGCCACAAACCCATATCATCTCAGACTGGTTTCTTGAACATGACAATGAGTTCATTGTACTCAAATGGACTCCACAGTCATCAGATTTCAATCCAATAGAGCACCTTTGGGATGTTGTGGAATGGGAGATTCACATCATGGATGTGCAGCCAACAAATCTGCAGCAACTGTGTGATGCTTTCACGTCAATATGGACCAAGATCCATGAGGAATGTTGAAAGCACCTTGTTGAATCTATGTCACGAAAAATTATGGCAGATCTGAAACCAAAAGGGCGTCCAAACTGGTACTAGCAAGGTGTACCTAATTAAGTGGCTGCTAAGTTTACATAAGATGTAGACATGGTCAAGTTTGATCAAACCCTAGTATGGGCAAGATGTGGGATCTAGTTGCCTTTGATTGCTATGGCCAAATACAGTGGTTCCAGTATCTCAGAAACAGCTGCTTTCCTGAGATTATCACACACTGTAGTCTGTAGAGTTTACAGAGACTGGTGCAGTAAACTTAAAACATGTAGGAGAAACACCTTGTTAATTATAAAGGTCAAAGGAAAAAGGCCAGTTTCATGCAAGCTAACAAGGAGGCCACAAATACTGAAATATCAGTTCTTTAAAACAATGGTGTGCATGATGCACCAATCCTTGAGGTGCATGGGCTGTAGCAGTGCATTTGCCTCAAGACTTTCATTAATTGCATCAGGTTCCACCCTTGTTTGCTAAGAGCAGGAACATGAGGCTACATTGGAAAATTGGGAGACTTCAGACTGAGAAAAGTTGCCTGGTTTGATGATTCTCTATTTTGATTGCAACTTGAAGATGGTGAAGTCATAATTTGATTTAATCCGCATGAATCCATGGGTCCTTCCAGCACTGTGTCAGTTGTATTGGCGGGTGATAATAGTGTAATAGTAAATGTAATGTTATTTTGGTACACTTTAGACCTGTTAATACCATTTGAATGTCATGTAAGTGTCAGAGCATATCTAAGTATTTTTACTGATTAAGTGCATTCCATTGTAACCAGCAGGACAACTCGCCATGTCACAAACATGCATCACCTTAAGCTAGTCACAGAAATATGTGACTTCAGTTTACTCCAGTGAGCCGTTCAATTCCCACATCTCAGTGTAGTATAGCAGCTTTGGGATGAGGTGCAATAAAAGGATAAAAAGTTAACAGTAAAAATGCATGCCTGAAAAATCTGCAGGATTTGCTTTATGCTGCTGAGTCAGCATGGACCAAAAACACCTGAGGAATGTTTGCAGCACCTTGTTGAATCAATTTCTCAAAAAAGATTAGAGATAAAAATAGCATCCTGCCTGGTACTAATGTACAAATATATTCTATCCTGGCAGACATCATTCTATGTAACATCAGTTTTAATAATCTTTGAATAAAAAAAGTGAATGTTATTTTTAAAAAAGGCACATTTATACACATTTTTATTATTGAAAAACTGTTTGTCGTATAACTCTTCTTGAAGATACATCCATAGAAAATACACTTGCATGTCTATACTGCCATATATTTAAATATTTATTATTTAAAACTTTTTTTTTCTGATATCTAAATGAAAATAATTATCTTGGAAAAATCATTCTATTTCTGTCTGTCTGTAACCAGCAGCTCACATAGTCAGGCTGAGCAGAGAGCTCAGTCAGTCATTCTCCAACCCGCTGTATCCTAACACAGGGTCACGGGGGTCTGCTGGAGCCAATCCCAGCCAACACAGGGCGCAAGGACAGGAAAAATACATTACAAAGCTAAGAGCGCCAGATCTGCAAATGGCTAACAAGAGATCTTCTGTATATGAGCAGAAGAAATGGTTGCTATGATTCTATTGGCCCAGATTCAAACCACACCTCTGCTTTGTTAGGGGGGATATCTAGACAGAAAGTGGAGTGCCATTCTGATCAATTCCCCACTGGTGGCACCATACATTTACTGAACCTGCTTTTTCCAGTTTCAAACCTTGGATTAACAAAAGGTCTTAAAAATAATTAATACAGTACAGTATCGGACACAAGGACGAAATCAACTATGGGTCTCTTTTATGGGTCTTTGGAAATAAAATAATTTTTTAAAGAATCTCAATATTCATTGTAAGAAAGGCACTATATTGCGCCTGACCCGACACAGATTGAACACGGGAGGCACATATAAAAATAAATAAACTTTTATTTTCTTCAGCTGGAGGGTGTGTCTTCCCCGTAATGCCCCCTAGCCACAATACAGTCCCAAGCACAAAAACCAAACTAACACTCCTTTTCTCTCTTCCACCACCACTCCTCCACAAGCTTTGTTGTTGTTGTTGTCGTCGTCGTCCTCCTCCTCCTCCTCCTTTTGACTCTGGCCATTGAGTGGTGGTTGCTGGCTCCTTTTATGGCCCACCCGAAAGTGCTGCAGGTGCTTGATCACCTGTTTTCAGTTGCACTCCCGGGTGGGGCTGAAGATTAGTCCAGCTGGGCTCAGGGACCCATGCCGTGCCCCCTGGCGGCCAGCCCAGATCCCAACAGGGCTGTGGAGAACTCCATCTCCCATGAAGCCCTGTGAGAGACTGAGGCACTGCTCCAGCCCAGGGGGGCAGCCATCCAGCGTCCAGGGGGAGGTACTGCACCGTCCAGGGCTGCTCCTCCTGAATACCCATTGAAGGGGCGTCCCGGCCGGGAATGGGACCTGGCCGTCCACCACACCATTTTTCAGAAATGTATTTTTTCCTCAAATGTTATGACCATTTTAAACATAATAGCAGTAGAAGTAGCATTGTCATCTAATCCACCTTGATAAAAGGATTAAGTATCTGTGTCTGTCTTTATGTCCATCTGGTTTCTATGTATTTGTCATTCCAAAGGATGGTGCATTACAAACTATTTTAGTAATAAAATGCATTGCAATTGTCATTTCAATAGATGACTTGTCACAAACATGAACATGCCTTTTACGAATACCATACCAAATGGCACATAATAGAGACATATGCATTGCATGGTGCAGTGCAAACGTTAAACGCTCAGGTCTGCATTGATTTACTTAGATTTCAACAGCTTGCGATGCTGTAAACTTATAAATGTATAATAATTGTACATATGTATAAAGTCGTTTACTCCAACACTAAGACTGTATTTTGACCTCTTTTAAACACCCTGATGAGATAACTGAACCTTGTCTTCAACTTCATTTGACCCCATTGATCAGACCATTGGTCTGTTTGAAGAGTCTGGTAGTTTTTTAAATGATTGCCAGTTCTTGACATAGGTGTTACACTGATGTTTATGAAAACCTCAGCAGTGTTGCTGTCCTTCACTCTTCACTTGTGCCAGCATGTTTGACGTCCACTACAATATCATATTTAAAATATATTGTTTTCCCCATTCTTCGTGTAATTAGCACACCCTCATAATCCACTGGCACTTTCATACCCATTTTTAATGCAGAAACAGAGTTCATGAGATTCATGTTTTTTTTTTCTCTCTTTTTCACCAAAGTTTGCACATTATTTTACATGTGCCGTCATATTATCTAAATTTTGATATATTGTCAAATGTTGAATGGCATGTGCATTATGTTAATGACTTTGTTCTAGAATGTCTTGCAGTCTTCGTTATTTCCACACAGAGAAGAACCTTAGACAATGCTCCAGTTTATGAATGTTGAACAATATCTACCCGAATTTCTGTGTTCCCCTGTTGATCTATGTATGTTATTTTATTAGCTATATTATGGTGATTGTTTGCAGAATACATTAAGATGGCAGACCACTATGTCCCTGTACCTGGAGGAGCGAACAACAATAACTATGCCAATGTGGAGTTGATACTTGATATTGCCAAGCGCATTCCTGTCCAGGTGAGCAGATAACATATCAAATCTCAGTATAACTTTATACTTGGGGACACATGTTGTTCTAAAATTCAGTCCTCATTGAAGGTGATAACTATGGGTATGTTGTCTGACATTTTCTTAAACTGAGGTCTGTTCCTGCCTTTGACACAAGGCTTGTTTGTTCTGGTAACTTAAATATACAGTTTCTGAAATATTTTACAGCTATTGTTTTATATTTGTAAAAAGTAGTAGTTCAGAGTATACAGGCACAAGAGACCTTAACTTACTTTTTTTTCTTGTGGATACTCAGTCGCAGTTACTAATAGCACTGACTTTTAGCATTTGTAGCAAATTTATTCCTGATTCCTATTTTCATAACTTTTGTGTTCATTCAGTTAGTTTATACTCTGATTTAATTCCAGGGCGTTTCCAACTCTTCCAACTACTTTGAATTCATGTATGTTAATTATTATAATCGTTAATGTCATCACATGTTGTTTTTTATACCTTATGTTTGCCTTGCGCTGGTGATCACTGTATAGAGTGCTATACAAAATTGTAATTAATTGTTAAATATACTCCAAGCTGTTGTGGCTCTAATGTTGTTGTTTATTCAGTTTTTCAAATCAATACATTTTGACCCTTCAGTATAGTTTAGCTCGCTCACATAAAAACAAGTTGGAAATACTGCACTATTCTCTGCTGAATTTTAATTTTGTTGAGAGTCCCTGTACAGTATCATATCAGTTTCTGTCATGATTTTTTTGTTTGTTCTTTATTTCCCCTTATACAATTTCTTGTATTAGGAATTTATTAGTTTTCGCATACCCCTTGGGGTCAGAGCTCAGGGTCAGCCATTGTACAGCGCCCCTGGAGCAATTACAGGTTAAGGGTCTTGCTCAAGGGCCCAGCAGAGTAGGATCTCTTTTGGCAGTGACGGGGATTGGAACCGGCAACCTTTGGGATACCAGCGCAGATCCTTAGCCTCAGAGCCACCACTCCGCCCTTATGTATTATTATGATGTATAATTCTGTACACTAGTTTATCTGTAGTTTCACTCTAGAAGTCTAATTTTTCTTTGCTAGGCTGTGTGGGCTGGATGGGGTCATGCCTCTGAAAATCCAAAACTACCTGAGTTACTGCAGAAGAATGGCATTGCCTTCATGGGTGAGTTGATTTTTAACACTGCTTTGTTGAGCCTATTATGTATATAACTGCTTTTTTTACATAACATTTGTTACAAAGATGTCGAGAGCTGATGATGTTAGGTTAATGAAGCACTTGAAAATTGCTGCTGATGAAAGCTTGGAACTAATCCAGGATGCAGCATCACTCCTACATACACACACTCACTGATACCTGTTGGGGTAAACAACAACGAAACCCAGAGAATAACTCGCATAAGCACAAGGAGAACATACACATTTTTATACAGATCGTAATATAAAAGGACTGTTCTCTTTTATGTTGAAGAAGACTGCTACCTTTCATTATTTTCCAATTTCAGGTCCACCCAGTCAAGCAATGTGGGCACTAGGAGATAAAATTGCTTCTTCCATTGTGGCTCAGACAGCTGGAATTCCTACACTGCCATGGAGTGGCTCAGGTATTACCTCATTTGTCACTCATCTTTTGGAAATTACTTTTGAGAATAAGTTGGTACTTCTTATTTGCTCTTCGTACTTATAGTAGAATAGGTGAGGTATCCTGGGGTACATCAGGTAAATTTGGTTTGAGTAGTTGTGAAGTGCAATAAAAAATGGAAAATGGCTGAAATATACTTTAAGTTTTTTTTTTTAATTAAAGATTGATTTAGCACTACTTTGTATGAATGAAAAAGGAAAAAAAAGCAAAGACCATGAGTTGTTAGGAGGCATTTCTTTTTACAAACTGACTAGTCAAACTGGAATTAAAGTTAACCTGAAATTGATTTGTATGAGCATGAAGTGCAAAATGACATTGAAATGTAAGAATGGGCATTTTAAAATTCTATTTTAATGTTTGAGTGGAAGGTTCTGGTTATAAAGATCTTGTGGGAAGGAAGTGGAAAATTAATTGTGTAAACAGGAAGGGGGTAAATTACATTTGTTTGTGTGATGTGCTGAACAAAACAGTTTGTGTAAATGCATGGAAGATTATCTGAGGCAAACTCATGAATTTACATTAATTTAAAACAGAGAAAGTCATTCTGGCTTAAATATACTTGATGGTAGAATAAACTGATTTGTTATCCTATTTTAAAACATAGATAAAAATAAATTTTATCCTGGTATCAAATCACAATCAGTCAATACCCACTCCTTGATCAAACATGCAATAAATTAGCAGAGTTACATTGTAACGAGTGTCTATGAATAACTAAAATGTGCAGATCTCACTAACTTGAACATTGTTTATTTATTTATTTATTTTTTGCAACATTCAGTGTTTCCCTATATGGGAAGGCCCATTGAATTAAGGTCACTTTGAAAACTTAGGAAATTAATATACTCAAGCAAAATATTGTAGTCACACATTACAGAGATGATTGAAGTCGTTATATAAAATCAAAAATAATTGTAAAATCTAAGAAAAGAAAAGATATAAAGAAGTCAAGACAAAAATTTGCTGTCAAAAAATATAAACAGGAGGTTAAAAAATATCTCAAGGTTCACAGGAGTGGCTGCCACTCCTGTTCTGTTTTAGCATACTTACAACAAAGAAAGGAAAAAGAAAACTGAGGTAAAGATTTAAAAAAGACAATGCAAGGATTTATCTTAATGGGGGGGGGGGGGCGTGTAACGACTTTTACATTATTCAGTTAGTTCTCCATTAGGTTATCCCATATTTTGTAGGAACCTGCTTGTTGATTGGTAGTATATATTCTAAGAAGCCTATGATGATGATGATAAGAACTTTATTTATCCCGAGGGAAATTCTTTTGTCATATACATGCTCAGTGCAACAAGAGGAATAAAGATAAGGTAGTAAAGAGTTAAAAAGATCAGTAGTAATAGTGCAAACAGAATAACAAAATAACTCTAAACAAAGTAACAAATAACTATAGCTATAACTAATAGTTTGTATTATAACTGTATAACTAATTTGTGCAAAGCAACAAACAACTATAATTAAAACTATAACAGATATAATAAAACAACAGATTGTTAGTGCAAGTGGTTATGAAAAGTGACTTAGTGTTTGTGCCATGAATAAATGAGATAGCAGCATGTGATGATGGGATGAAACAAACATTCAGTAACATACAGATGAGTAAATAAAAAACCGAATGAGACCTAATGACAAAAATTCTGAAAAAGATCACCTACAGAATGAGGACGAGTTATACAGTCTTATTGCCACGGGTAGAAAGGATTTCCTGTGGCGTTCGGTTCTGCATTTGGAGGCAATGAGTCTTTTGCTGTGTGTGCTGTGATGACCCATCACGGAGGCGTGCATGTGGTGAGAGGGGTTGTCCATGATACCGAGAAGCTTTTTCAGCATTCTCCTCTCAGACACCTCCACCAGGTTCTCCAGTCTGACACCTAGGACAGAACCAGCCTTTTTAATCAGCTTGTTCAGCCTGTTGGCATTAGCTGTCTTCACCCCACTGCCCCAGCACACAGCTGCAAAAAACACCACGCTCTCTACCACAGAGTGATAGAACATAGTCAGCATTTTCCTACAGACATTGAAAGACCTGAGCCTCCTCAGTAGGTAAAGCCGGCTCTGCCCTTTCTTGAAAACCGTGTTGGTGTTCTTGGACCAGTCCAGTTTACTGTCAATGTGTACCACCAGGTACCTGTAGTCCTCAACCACCTCAACATCCATTCCTCTGATGGTGACAGGGGTGGGAAAAGGAGCCTGCTTCCTAAAGTCCACAACCAGTTCCTTTGTCTTTGTGATGTTTATCTGTAAATGGTTTAGCTCACACCACTCCACAAAGCTGTCCACCACACTCCTGTATTCATCCTCCTGTCCATCCCTGATACAGGCCACAATGGCAGAGTCATCAGAGAATTTCTGCAGGTGACATGACTGAGACCTGTACCTGAAGTCAGACGTGTAGAGGGTGAAGAGGAAGGGTGATAGGACAGTTCCCTGCGGCGCCCCCGTGCTGCTCAGGATGCTATCAGAGCAGCAGCTCTTCAGCCGGACATGCTGTGGTCGATTGGTAAGATAGTCCGTAATCCAGGCTACCAATGGGGCGTCCACCTGCATTTCCGTGAGCTTATTCCCCAGCAGCTATGTGTTACTTGAGAAGAAATATCCACAATGAATGGCAAGGGTAGCTTCTTCAATGTTGCTCTGTGTTACAGAATAAAATTTTATAGAAAATAGTCAGTTCATTAAGAATGGTAGTCCTCCCATCTTTCAATTGCCAAACATGCATTTTCCATTGCAGAGCTGCATGCAGTATGTCCATTTTTAGAGATCCACACAAAAACACTCATGTTCATATACAGTACATGAGGCCATTTTAGAGTCACCTTCCACCTAACAAACACATATTCCGACTGTGAAAGGAGAGCTGAGTACCTGAAGGAAACTCAATTTACAAACACCACACAAACAATTACAAAGTTCCAGCTTCTCAATATGGAGTGAGAGTGTATTTCAGAAGTTAGGTTAATTGATGTGTATTATGACTGGAATTCATTTATCATCCAATAAAATGGAAGAGTGCAGTAGTCTCAAGTGATGAATTCTGTCACTTATTTACGTGCTGTAACATTTTCTCTGCTCACATATTGGCAGGTAAGATTCTAACATCTTCTACATCTTATATAGTTGGTTGTTTAAAATGTGAAATGTCTGTTACGTATTACAGAAAACCTCAAGGCTAATTGAACCAGTAGTCAGTAAATCTGAATTTAAGTATGTTGAAATGGTTTATATATTGATCTCTGCAGGTCTGACAGTGGACTGGTCTGAGAATGATCAAAAGAAGAATATCATCAATGTACCCCCTGAACTGTATGAGAAGGGATGCATCAGAGATGTAGAAGAAGGTCTCCAGGTATAGAAACTGAAGGTTTTTGTTTATGATTTTGTTTATGATACATCAAAAAAATTGACTAATTGACTATACTGTGATATACTTGGAGTACAGGGTTGACAGTATATCTGTGTCAGTATATTAAATATATATATTTTTACCATTTTAAAGAAGATCTTGTGTTAGCATACATTGGAAAAGACTTTAGGTAGTGTTTATTTGATTAAGATCATAACAAAAATTTGATGTTTCTATAGGACAACACACCTCCATATTCTTAATGTGAAGGTATAACTTTTCATTTTTTATAGCATGCTTTCAGAGAGGCTGGGAACATGGCGGGAAAACATGTTTTCAAACCCTTTGGAAGTTTCTGGAATTCCTGAATGAATGGCTCTGAAAATGTGATTTGGTATTCATTTAAGTTATAATAACTAATAACATCCATCCATCCATCCATTTTCCAACCCGCTGAATCCGAACACAGGGTCACGGGGGTCTGCTGGAGCCAATCCCAGCCAACACAGGGCACAAGGCAGGAAACAATCCTGGGCAGGGTGCCAACCCACCGCAGGACACACACAAACACACCCACACACCAAGCACACACTAGGGCCAATTTAGAATCGCCAATCCACCTAACCTGCATGTCTTTGGACTGTGGGAGGAAACCGGAGCGCCCGGAGGAAACCCACGCAGACACGGGGAGAACATGCAAACTCCACGCAGGGAGGACCCGGGAAGCGAACCCGGGTCCCCAGGTCTCCCAACTGCGAGGCAGCAGCGCTACCCACTGCGCCACCGTGCCGCCCACTAATAACATATTTGTTTTAAAGTAATTGCACACATTAAATTATACACTGTCATATCTGATTTTAAAATATTGTTTAAATAGCCACATTCAAGGATGGAAAAAGTATGTGAAACCATAGATTTAACAACTGGTATGACACTTTTCAGTAGTAGTAGTGGACCAAATGCTGATCAGATTTATACAGAGTTTAAGAAATGTTTTAACCCATTTATTTCTATTTCTGGGACTTCCTTTTTTGATAAAACTTTGAATTCATTGTTCCCTCAACAACTGCTAGCCGCACAGGCACTGAGACAGCAAAACAGCCTCATATGGCAATGCATACTCCATCATAATTTACAGCTGAGACAAGATATTGGTGCTGATATTCAATGTTTTGTCCAACCATCATACTCTGCAGTTTCAACAGAATGTTTAGCTCTTTTCTCATGTGCTCACTCAACATTGTTCAAATAGAGCTGGATCATTCATCCATCCATGCATCGACCAACCCGCTATATCCGAACTACAGGGTCAGAGAGGGGTCTGCTGGAGCCAATCCCAGCCAACAGAGGGCACAAGGCAGGAAACAAACCCCAGGCAGGGCACCAGCCCACCGCAGCTGGAACATTCAGATGGTCTTTAACAGTGGTTTTTTACATAGTAACTTCCCATGAATGCCAATTCTTTTTCAGTGTTTTTCTTATTGTACACTTGGGGACATACTGTAGATGTAATTGGGTTGAAGAGATGCCACAGATCCTTAGCTGTCACCCTCAGGTTCTTGATCAACTCCTTATGCCTTGTATATCTGGTGCGTTCTTAGAGTCTTCTTTACAGGATAACCACTCCTAGCTTGTGTAATGATTACAGTGCTGAATTTCTTCCATTTGTGAATTATCAGTCTGAGCATGACCAAAGGCATAGATCTTAAGAAATGCGTTTGCAGCCCATTCTAGTTGTATGGGCCTTTAACATTTCTTTTTCCGCAGTCCTCTGAAGTCTTG